>NC_073386.1:38652286-38737286 GCF_028641065.1 Leucoraja erinaceus
CTCTGCTTTTGAAGCTGAGGAAGAAGTCTGTATCTCTCTTGTGTCTAATCTGTGGATTCAATGTCTCCTAAAAATTGTATTTCACAATCCCTGCTACCATCTGCTACTCATGATGGTGAATGGACTAAATGTACAGCTGGATGTTTTCCAGTGCAAGAAAGTGCTCTAATAAACATTAGTGACTCATTTATGAGATGTGATCAGATGAGATTAGTTACCTTCCCTGAGTTATTAAAGGAGAGCAAGAATAATGAAAGCAGGACTGAACAAAATTGGTATCAAAATAATAAATTAATTTGTTGAATAAATATTGAAATGTATTTGTTGTCAACTAAATACTGATGTGATTCTATAATGGATAAAACACTACACTAGCAAGATCAGTTACTGGCAAAAACCTAAGTTGTGCGTCTAACTGTTTCCACAAGATTTAAAAACTTGGAGGAGTGACAGGCAGATTACATGGATACATGGCAGAGAAACATGCCATTTGGCCCAGCCAGTGTTTTTACTCTGCTCTGGCCTACTCCTGTCTATCTTCATATAAATAAACAACATGACTGTTAATTATTACACACTTTGCAATGTTGTCAGCGATCTCCTAACTCTTCGAATTGCTCTCTTTGGTGAATCGGTGGGGAGAGTGGGGCGGTGCAGGGAGTGGAGGTGTACATTGGTGTGGTGCTTTATTGGGATGGAAGGGTCAATAATTGGGTGCAACATGGTCAGTGCAAGAATAGACACCTCTCAGATACATATTACAGTTCTACCCATATATCTGAACACAACTATAACATGAACAGAACCCAAAAGGTACCAGACTGTAATATACACAATATTGTGTATTGCGTATATATTACACAATATTTGTGTAAATATTTTACACTATTATTATGTTTTCACTACAGTGTAAATGTTTCTTCCAACAGAGCTGTCCTCTTCTCAGTCTGGTACTTATATTCCAGTGCACCTCAAAATGTGTAACCAGAAACTTGTTAAACCTTTTCCTTCAAAAACTGTGAAGCTTTTCTGAGAAAGGTTATAAAAGCTATTAGTTGTTATTGGAGCATAAAACAATCCACCATAGGAACATTCCCATTGGCCCACAATAGCCACGCTGAACAAGATGCCAACTTAAACTGAACACCTCAGCCAGCACATGAGCCATATATCTCCATTCTCTGCATTTCCATGTGCCCATCCAAAATCCAACCCTGGCAGCATGTTCCAGGCACTCGGCATTCTTTGTGTGTAAAAAAAAAAAAATAATTTGCCCCAATTTCTCATTTGCCACTTTCACAAAGGTATGCCCTGTAATCTTTGTTATTAACATCCTGAGAATAAAATTGTGACTATTTACCTCATCTATGCCTATCATAATTGTGTATACTTCTAGCAGTTCTTCCCTCAGCCTCCAATGCTGCAAAGAAAATAAATCCAAGGTTGTCCAACCTCTCATAGCTCATACCCTTTAATTGAAGCAGCATTTTAGTAAATCTCTCCAACCCTCCACATTGTTCCTGTAATGGGGGTAATCAGAACAGCACACAGAACTCCAAATGCAGTCTAACCAGTCCAACATGATTTCCTGCCATATTATTCCCTGGAATATCTCTTCTTCACTTCTTAAACAAATGAACAACATGGGCTACTCTCAAGTCCAGAGCGGCCTCGCTTGTGACGAGGGAAGATGCAAAAATGTTTGTCAAGGCCCCTGCAATTTCCTCTCTCAATAACCTTGGATGAAAACCCCTTCATGTTTTCACCTTAATGCTCTTCGAAAGGCCCAGCAACACCGCCACCTTCATCACAAACTGTTCTAGTATGTATTATTAAAGAGATGGTGAAATGGAGGTTCTGGATGCATGACAAAATAAAGATTAACTCTCTTGCGCATCATTAATTGAGAAATGTCATGTTGTTTTATTATTTTGATTACCTGTTCAGTGCCATCCCCGAGTATTCTCGGGTCGGAGTATACAAGTGAAAATAAATCTTAGCAGTGAACAGGTTAAAGTCAGCATAATGGTAAATTGATTGAAAACTAGATTCAAGTCCATTGCGATCATATTCCGACTCTTGTCAGCAGTCAGTGCCTGAAACCCAAGATTCAATTGTGAAATATTGCATTTTGATGGATGGACATTCTTTTGTGATTTATGAACATTTGGGCAACTTTACAAAGAATGAAACCTCCCACTCTTTCAGCACTGAATGATGTGTATCCTGTGTTAATATGAAGACAAGAGACGGACCTGTTGATCTCCCTCACTGTATTAAATGGTATGGATCATTCAGCTTCCAAGTCTGTGAGTGAGAAGAAGTAAAAAAAAAAAAAAATTGGATGCTGGAAACACTCATAAAATGAGTCGGTCTATGTGGAAAGAGGATCAGTCATGATTTCATGTCTGAGATCCATGGTCAAACTGGGCAATGGAGCGATGCAAATTACTTTTGTTTATTAGCTTGAGAATAGGTAGTTTAGTATATTTTGGAGATGCAACAAGTAACCATAGAAACATAGAAAATAGGTGCAGGAGTAGTCCATTCGACCCTTCGAGCCTGCACCGCCATTCAATATGATCATGGCTGATCATCCAACTCAGTATCCTGTTCCTGCCTTCTCTCCATACCCCCTGATCCCTTTAGTCACAAGGGCCACATCCAACTCCCTCTTAAATATAGCCAATGAACTGGCCTCAACTACCTTCTGCGGGGGCAGAGAATTCCAGAGATTCACCACACTATGTGGTTTTCCTCATCTCGGTCCTAAAAGATTTCCCCCTTATCCTTAAACTATGACCCCTTGTTCTGGACTTCCCCAACATCGGAAACAATCTTCCTGCATCCAGCCTGTCCAACCCCTTAAGAATTTTGTACGGTTCTATAAGATCCCCCCTCAATCTTCTAAATTCTAGCGAGTACAAACTGAGTCTATCCAGTCTTTCTTCATATGAAAGTTCTGACATCCCAGGAATCAGTCTGGTGAACCTTCTCTGTACTCCCTCTATGGCAAGAATGTCTTTCCTCAGATTAGGAGACCAAAACTGTACGCAATACTCCAGGTGTGGTCTCGCCAAGACCCTGTACAACTGCAGTAGAACCTCCCTGCTCCTATACTCAAATCCTTTTGCTATGAATGCTAACATACCATTCGCCTTCTTCACTGCCTGCTGCACCTGCATGCCTACTTTTAATGACTGGTGTACCATGACACCCAGGTCTCGTTGCATCTCCCCCTTTCCTAATCGGCCACCATTCAGATAATCTACTTTCCCGTTTTTGCCACCAAAGTGGATAACCTCACATTTATCCACATTGTACTGCATCTGCCATGCATTTGCCCACTCACCCAGCTTATCCAAGTCACCTTGCAGCCTCCTTGCATCCTCCTCACAGCTAACACTGCCCCCCAACTTCGTGTCATCCACAAACGTGGAGATGTTGAATTCAATTCCCTCGTCCAAATCATTAATATATATCGTAAATAGCTGGGGTCCCAGAACTGAGCCTTGCGGTACCCCACTAGTCACTGCCTGCCATTCTGAAAAGGACCCGTTCACTCCTACTCTTTGCTTCCTGTCTGCCAACCAGTTCTCTATCCACATCATTACTGAACCCCCAATACCGTGTGCTTTAAGTTTGTATACTAATCTCTTATGTGGGACCTTGTCGAAAGCTTCTGAAAGTCCAGATACAACACATCCACTGGTTCTCCCTTATCCACTCTACTAGTTACATCCTCGAAAAATTCTATAAGATTCGTCAGACATGATTTACCTTTCGTAAATCCATGCTGACTTTGTCCAATGATTTCACCACTTTCCAAATGTGCTGCTATCCCATCTTTAATAACTGATTCTAGCAGTTTCCACACTACCAACGTTAGACTAACTGGTCTGTAATTCCCTGTTTTCTCTCCCTCACTTTTTAAAAAGTGGGGTTACATTAGCTACCCTCCAATCCTCAGGAACTACTCCAGAATCTAAAGAGTTTTGAAAAATTATCACTAATGCATCCACTATTTCTGGGGCTACTTCCTTAAGTACTCTGGGATGAAGACCCTGGGGATTTATCGGCCTTTAATCCATTCAATTTACCTAACACCACTTCCCGGCTAACCTGGATTTCACTCCGTTCCCCCATCTCATTTGACCCCCGGTCCCCTGCTATTTCCGGCAGATTATTTATGTCTTCCTTAGTGAAGACAGAAACCAAAGTAGTTATTCAATTGGTCTGCCATGTCCTTGTTCCACATGATCAATTCGCCCGTTTCTGACTGCAAGGGACCTACATTTGTTTTAACTAATCTTTTTCTCTTCACATATCTATAAAAGCTTTTGCAGTCAGTTTTTATGTTCCCTGCCAGTTTTCTTTCATAATCTATTTTCCCTTTCCAAATTAAGCCCTTTGTCCTCCTCTGCTGGTCTCTGAATTTCACCCAGTCCTCTGGTAGGCTGCTTTTTCTGGCTAATTTGTACGCTTCATCTTTTGTTTTGATACTATCCCTGATTTCACTTGTTATCCACGGATGCACTACCTTCCCTGATTTATTTTTTTGCCAAACTGGGATGAACAATTGTTGTAGTTCATCCATGCAGTCTTTAATGCCTTCCATTGCATATCCACCATCAACCCATTAAGAATCAATTGCCAGTCCATCTTGGCCAATTCACGTCTCATACCCTCAAAGTTACCTTTCTTTAAGTTCAGGACCCTTGTTTCTGAATTAACAATGTCACTCTACATCCTAATGAAGAACTCAACCATATTATGGTCACTCTTGCCCAAGGGGCCTCGCACAACAAGACTGCTAACTAACCCTTCCTCATTACTCAATACCCAGTCCCTACTTTACGTTGAAATGATGATGAGGATTTGGAATTTGCACCTTGGTGAATTGTTCATAGGTGATAGCAGAATTAGGCCATAAGGCCCATCAAATCAAACCAATCAAGAATCCATCTATCTACACCCAAACTAATCAAGAATCCATCTATCTCAGCCTTAAACATATCCATTGATGGCCTCCACAGCCTTCTATGGCAATAGATTCACAGATTTACCACTCTGGCTAAATACATTTTTCGTCATCTTCTTCCTAACGGAACATCTTTTTATTCTGATGCAAAAAACCTCTGGTCCTAGACTCTCATACTAATGGAAACATCCTCTCCATGTCCACACTAACCAAGCCAATGTGGTCATGACTAAGCATGATTGATCTGCTTTGTGTATTCGTACAAATGTGCTAACAGGCAACAGCAACAGAGACCAATTCCTTTGCAAGAACCTTGCTTCAAGCTCATCCACGTTACTTCTTATACTTTGTGCTTTCATATATAATACTTTTAATCCATTACTCACCTCACCTTTCACATTGATTCCTATTTCACTTGGCCATACTCTCCTGTCCCTTTGTGAGCTTTCTGCCCCGTTAATTCTGGTATCTTTAAATTTTCCGATACTCTATTTTCCTTTAACTCCATCCTTGTATTTCCAATTTGTCTCCTTTCCCCCCCCCCCCCCCTACTACGTTTAAACCCCCCCGTGGAGCAGTAGCAAACCTGCTTGCCAGAATGCTGGGCCCCCATCTGTTATTCATTACTGCTTCACATCAGGTGATATGTGAAGCAATATCTATAAACCAAATGATTTGACAGCTGCACAAGGTGTTTTAGGGAAAATTACTCAGTACAGGGAAAAGTACAAATGGAGGGTCCCAATCCAGGCTACTGTTCCTTTGAACTACTAAATGAATAGATGTGGTTGACAGATTTACATGTTCTGATGTTGGCCTTGGACATGATTATTCCTCGAGTAATTTAATTTCCTTGAGGTTGTTTTTGCACCTTTCATAGGAAAATTTCTGTGCTCAATTAACACATTTCTCTGAAAGTTGAAGATGAAAAACATATTTTGGATATCAGATCAAACCTTTGCATCTTTCTGCTTCTATTTCTATAAAAGGTGAACTCTATTAGTTTATATCAGTACACTAAACCACTTCTATTCACCCCTAAGCAGTGACAATGCCTTAAAATGTGTAAATTAATGCCCGTGCAAAGCATAGTTGAGAAGCATAAAAATATTATACAGGGCCCACCCTAGTCGTTTTACCAATTCCACAGTTCCCCACATCGTTTCTCTCTGGAGATCACACTTTCCCTAGCCATCACTGGACCTACCAGGCACTGCCCTGCCTGAGGTTGTTTTAGCTGGCCCTGATCGGTCCTGTTCCTTTCACTCTCCAGCTCTGCACCTTTCATGTTACTAAAAATGTACTATGAAAAACAGAAACAAGGAACTGCAGATGCTGGAATCTTGTGCAAAGCACAGTGCTGGAATAACTCAATGGGTCAGGCAGCATCTCTGGAGGACATAGATAGATGATGTTGAGATGAGAATGTCCTTGTTTCTGCTTTATAGCACATTTATAATAATAGTAATATAAAAATCCTGGTCCAGGTTACTGAAGACATTGGTCATCTTCCTTGGGGATTCATCGAACAATAAATATTGGGATTTTTTTTGCATCCTTGCCTTTTGCCATCAACAGATAACTGCTTATTCTTCCAGTAATACTGAACTATTGTATGTGGTGAATGAGAAATTTCTTTATTTACAATTTGTAAGGGGGAAATTGAAAAGTTGACGTTAGTTTTGCAGAATGGCTGTGTTGCCAATGCATAAAATTGATATTGCTTTGTTTCTTGTTTCAGTTTGTTCAAACCCATGATTTTATTCATGTGAAGATAGGAGTAACTTAAACTGCCATAAAAAATGATTGGGGCTGTAATCAAAAACCAAAATACTGATTGAATTTGGAAGCAAAACTTGCCAATGAATGCTGTTAAATCTCAACATGTCAAAGGCAGACAAAGATGGGAAGACACTTAACATTAAGTGATGCTATTTAAATTAATGAAAAACAGTTCAATTATATCATTTTAATGACATTGAAAATGGGAGAAATGCCATTTTTGATTTTACAAAAAACTTCCAGTTCTTAATCTCTTTGTAAATTTTCTGCAATACTAATTGTCATGCTTGAAGGAATGAAACTGCCTATTTGCAAACCATTATGCATGTTTTGCATGGACTGTTTCCTCATTCGCCCTGTATTCTTGAATGAGAAAAAGTGTGAGCTCATCCACTTTGGGGGAACTGAGGTATTTTGTAATTGTTGGGTATTGACAGGACAGTACATATACACAAATCACAAGAAGGTTTAGCATGCAGGATCAGCTAACAATTAGGAAGGCAAATAGTACACTGCAAGATGATACGATTGCGAAAGCAGAGACATCTTGCTGCAATTAAATATGTCCCTGATGAGGCCACAAATGGAATATTGTGTACAGATCTGAGAGTTGATCTCATTGAAATATACCAAAATTCTGGAGGAAGATACAGAGTTGATGTTTCCTCTCACTGAAGTGTCTCAACCCAGAAGTCATGAACATGAAAAAGCTAGATGAACAGTTTTTTTCCTCCCCAGTAGGTAGTTAATCTTTGGGGTTCTCTTCCCAAGTCTGGAATTCCAATGATTAAGTACATTCAGAATTGATTAAAAGGTTGTTATCGTCCTGAAACAACTGCAATTGTGCACAATAGTTGCTGACACAGTTCCATCCTTTGGATAGAGGTTAAGGCAGGGTGTGCACATCCTCATAGTCTCACTTCCATTCAAGTGATAGTGCTAGCCATTTTCAGAATTGCCATCACCGAGGCTAAAGGATTGTGATGGAACTGAAACTATTGATGATGTCCTTACACCTAAAGCTTCCTGCATTTCGTATCTTCATCTCACACCTCTTTTAACTTGCAAATAGTAGATAATGTGGATGTGCAGGTCTTAAATTTTGTTGCGTTCTCTTACGATGCCATTGTATCTTTGTTTTTTCAGCCATCCATGAGGTGGAGGCCCATCAACAAAAAACAGATAATTAGATGATATTTGCTTTCACAGCGTCAGCTGGTGCTATCATATGTCTTAGTGAACAAGTTAAAAGGCTTGGTAATGATTTACAATGTAGTAAGACACTGGGCTCATGTGACCTGCAGTAAGGAAATTGGGAAAACGAGAACATGTTCTGGCACACTTGATGGATAGAGCCATATACATGTCTTGTCTCAGACTCTGAGAAGCACTTTGTTGAGGTAGCCTGAAAATGGAAGATGTGTACAAAGTGAATTCACATCATTTCACGTCCGTGAGCAGTGTGGCAAGATTTATTTTTTAAAACTTTGATTAGAATGTTTCTTTAATGCTGGCTTTTGTTTATGATTGTGGTCATGAGTACCATGTTCCAGATGTTGGTTTACAAATAAGGCACAAATCGCTGAAGTAATTCAGTGGGTTAGGCAGCATCTATGGAGTACATGGATGTCACATTTCAGATCGGGACCTAGCTTCAGATTGTTTCCTCTGTTTTTCCACTCTTTCCAATCTCTTCTTCTGTCCGTGTTCTGCAGCTTCTTGTCTGCAGGTGGCAGCATTACCGTTGCATATGTAGACAATTTCTGCAGCATATTGTAACCACCACAATCGTTACATCTGCCAGGCTGAATGTTACAGTGATTCTTCAGCATGATCCAGTTTGAGGAAATGTTACTCTAATGCAGTGATTCCCAACCTGGAGCCATATGGCCCTTTGTCATAGCAAATCTCATCTCAGAGAAATTTGGGGATTTAGGGGGTCACAGGTTCAATGAAGGGGGCCACCTTTTTTCCGCTAATAATGTCAAGGGGGGGGGGGGGGGGGGCACAGAAAAATTAAAGAGCCCAAAGGGGCCATAAGCTAAAAAAGGTTGGGAACCACTGCTCTAATATATCAGTGATGAGCTCTTGTATTTCCTCTGGTTGTGTGACCCTCATTATTTTGGGTGTGCACTTGCACGGGTTGTGAATGGAAGTCAAAAGTCAAATGGTCAACAGATAGCTCTTGCTGACTATTAGCTTACCTGCTGATTTTTGGTAAAGATTGAGGTACAGCTGGTGTTTGAGGTACAGCAGAATCCACAGAATTAATGCATAATGACAGCTACAAGGAGAGTAGGCATTGACCTGCAAGATATAATCCCTGTCTTCAGACACCACGATGATTGAGGGAGTGGATTTATTGCTCTTTGGGAGCAATTGCAAGTTTCTTCTTGTTGAAGCTTACTTGTTTCATCCTTTGTTCTTCACTGAGTTCCAGAAAGGAGAATTGTTACATAAATCCTGTGGGCAAATATCACCTGCTGAGAGTACTTCTCCCTTTCCTGCTTCCTGTAGATTGCTCATTCTTTCAATCAGGCTGTGTTAAAAAATAAGGCATTTCTGGCGACAATTAATTTCTGCAGAGCTCTTGAAATTAAGCTTTCACTTAAGCATCTGAAACACCATACAGTGTAAACTTTTGAATCTTAAAACAATAATGGAACTTTCCAGAACTGTGTGAAATCATGTGAACAACCAGAATAAATCAGCTGTTAAATGGCTTATTTTCAACACTACAGGGAACCCTTCTTGAATTCTTAATGCTCGTTTGTTAGTGTATGAGAAGGTATCGGTTAGATTACTGAGTTGCAAAATACCATCACTGGGATTAAATCAGCAAAACCACCATTTGCAGTTCCTTGTGTCAGCAATACATGGTGACAGGAGTCGTCATCTGCCTGTTTTTGGTACTTCTGATGGATGATGACTAGAAGCACAATATTAGTTCCAGCATAATAGCTATCGATGCTCGTTACTTTTACAATCACATTTATAATCCAAAGGTAGTTTGTAGCCTTAGTCCAAATTCTAATCATTATTTTTCAATGAATCTGATAAAGTTGTAAGAGGCTTTTGATCATTTAGTCAATTTGGGGGTTGGTTGGAGTTGATGTCTTGAAATCGGGTTGATAGAGATAGTAGCAGTTGAGGCACTGATTAATCCTGATTAATACCTTTCATGGCACAAGTGTGGCAGACATTTTTCTGGCCCCTTGTGTGGATGACAATGTAATCATCCTTCACATATAGGAGGTCTATTCAAGAGTGAAAACAGTGGGAAAGAAGCTGTTTGAATCTGGTGGTACATGTTTCTGTGGCATTATATTCTGCGCACGGTTTATTTTATCTTTTACTCTACCTGATGCCCTCGTGTGTGGTATGATTTGTCTTGAGAGCATTCAAAACAAAGTTGTTCACTGAGTTTGGCACGTGACAATAATAAGCCAATACCAATAATTGTCAGAGAGTATGTTGTGCAGTGGGGGTAAATGTTCAATGCGCAGCTGTTTTTTCGATACTGAGTGTAAAGCTCACTCTTTTGTATGCTTCAGTAAATGAGCTAGAGTTGACTTGGGTCATGGCTTCGATGTGATATTTGAGTGCTGGAGATTAATGATTGCTATTGGAGTCACCTTGGTTCTGGAGTGAAGGCAACAAGCAGGGCTTTATAGCGAAGATAAACAAAGAAAATGGTGTAACTCAGCGGGTCAGGCAGTCTCTCTCTCTCCCTCTCCCTCTCCCCCCTCCTCTCCCCCCTCCTCTCCTCCCTCCTCTCCTCCCTCCTCTCCTCCCTCCTCTCCTCCCTCCTCCTCTCTCCCTCCTCTCTCCCTCCTAACGGCAAATCAATGCTCTTAATATGGAGAATCAGTGCTGTAGTTATTTAATGAGCAACATTCACAACTATACGTTGGATTTATCCAGGTTTTACTTCTACAGTCGGTCATATACATCACAAATTTGGTCAGGAGATATTTCAGTTTAAATTTTAACGTTAATTCTGAAGTGGGAATGATGGAAAAAGCATTTATCAATAATTTTTTTTAAATCTGGTGTGTACATACTGGGTATCTTCATTGCTGTTCACAAGACATACATCTAATCTGAATGTCTGGGAATGTGTCGTTTTGACATCTTTAAACATATTGCCAAAAGAACAGTTACTGCAGTTATATCCTTCAGCCATCTCTTGTCAGTTAGTGTAATGTTTAACCTGTCAGATGGGTATAGTCGGTTTTAACAGCTTTTATCATAAAATGCCTTTAGAAATTTCCTTGCAACCTGTGTATTTTGTTGTGGATATATTATGTGGGAAGCGAGAGCGTTTCTGTACCAATAGCAATAACGACCCATGCTATGGCCATGTCATGATAATTTTTGGTCCTTCACAGAAAACATGCTTGCATCAATCTGTCGTGTGCATGTATGTTACCATGGTCCAGGATTTATTGACACAGGTTGATCATACACTGAATAATCAGTTGATCATACACTGAATAATCCAACCACATTTTTGTTTGGAAATGGCAAGAAATAATAGAAATTGCATTCATTGCAACGTGTAAAAAGAGCTGAGATACTGTATTATAATTTTGCTGCATGTCATTGTGGTATATATCATGTCTTGATCTGTGAATATGTTTAGTTTGTGACTTTATATGAAGCAGAAATAATATGTGAATGCTTCATTGAGCATTCTAACTGGTAACTACGCACTAAAAAGCTGCCTTGGTTGTCCTGCTGGCAACAGGGAAAAAAAGTTAAGTGAGAGCCCTGAACAAGGGTTAAACAGTTTCCCATATATCTGCTAGATTAGCACCCCTTCACTGTTGGTAGTGAGGTGAAATAACGATAAGAGAATGATTTGGATAAGTGTTGAGGCAATAATGCAGTCTTAATACCAATCTGCAATGTAATTGGGAATGTTGTGTACCTGTTGGTTAAGATGGCGGCTTGAAAGTCTTCATGCATGAAATGTAAAATGGTGATGCCGATAGCCAGAGTTTGCGATGCCCTTGGGACTATAGAGTTGCATTCACATTTAGTCTAACAGCAGTGTAATGAATACGATTAGACATTTTATATACATGTTGAATAAGGAAAGCTGAAACAGCTAATATTCCTCTCCAGTGGGTGTAGTTTCAAAAGCAAAAACTGATGTTGGACAACAGATTTCCCTAGCTTTAATGGTGCATATTTTTTATTTCTAAACTACTTTAGAATTTTTTTCACAAAATCTTAATTTTGAAGTTGTAAACAATTAGGTGTCATGATGCCATTGCATTTCATGAAACTGCTGTGCATGAACTTTATAAAATGCTAGATTTTTCTCACCTTTGACATCTCGGCATCGTTGGTAAAGCCAACATTTATTGCCTCTTCCTTATTGCTCTTTTGAACATGAGGGTGAGCTGCCTTCATGAAATGCGGCAGTTCTTCTGATGAAAGCATTCCCACAATTCTATTGTGTCGTGAGTTCCGGAATTTAGGTCCAAATCAGGATGGTGTGGATATATTTCCAAATCAGGATGGCGTGTACCTTGAAGATGAACCTGCTGCGGGTGGTCCATACATGCACCATCTGCCCTTGCCCTTCTTGGTGGTAGAGGTTCCAGGTTTGGGAGATGCTGTTGTGGTGGCCTGACTAACTATAACAATAACAGCATTTGTCTGAAATTAGTTATAAATTGAAATTGATAACTAATAACTGATGGCAATTCACTTACAATTGGTTTTCACTCGTTCTCCACTTTTTGTTGCAATCAAATAGGTAAATGCACTACGACGGCAAGAAAGAATGATTAAGAATCGTGAATCAGCTTGTCTTTCCCGAAGAAAGAAGAAGGATTATCTACTGAACCTGGAGCACAGGCTGAAGTCTGCACTTGTGGAAAATGCAAAGCTGAAAAATGAAAATGGCTCTCTTCAAAAACAGCTCCAGGATTTGATGTCTGAGGTCAGTAAATTTCCAGAACAGTTTTGAACCAGAATATCGGGGAAGAAAATGTTTTCTGTACAGCTGTCTACAGATCTCACGGGATTCAAAAATCTTACTATGGAATCTTTTACCAAGAAAAGGCATACATTTCTCAAAAACACAAATTTACAATTTGTCTAATATAAATTGGTTGATTATCCCATTTACATTGCATACGTAACAATTATTTTGCAATCATTAAGACATCACCAAAATAGGATAAGTGAAATTTGAGCTCTTTTTAGTTGGATCGGAACCATTGCCAGATTAGTTTAGTTTTTATTATTTCGGGGTTTTTTTTCCTCTCTAGTCTATTTCATCAAGTCCAGAACTTTGAAGTAATGAATGAAATGGTTGCAGGAGCAACTGAAATTAATTCTGAAACCTGCTCCATTATTCAGTAAAATTGTGGCTGGTCTGGTCAACAGCCTCAACTCGGTTCGATCAATTTGAGCTAGGATTAATATCAAATATTTTGGAATACTCATAAGCTGGTATTCAAACACTTTGTTGAGCTACTTTAACAACTAAGTAAAAACTTGGATCTTAAGAAGCAGTCGAATATCGGATTTTAAAAAAAAGGAACATAATGATCTAGTTGGTTGCATAACATTTTCTGGAGAACTTCCACTGCTGCGTTTGGGACAGAGCTGATTATATCTTGCACACCTTGTAATTTAAACATTCAAGCATGTTTAATTCAAAGTAATTCCATCATAGAATTCTTGGCCTTTCTGCCCAAGTCACCAGCTTCTTGGGAGAAGGTATAGTCTCCGGTGAGTTGGGGACTTGGTGCTCTGGGGAATTGCTGGGCATTAGCTAGGGGTCATGGAATTGATGTCTGATGTGGTTGGGAGTTGAAATTTGAGACTTGGTGTTCTACATTATGGGGGGGATTGAATGGGGGAGTTGATAAATGCGACTGTTGGAGAATTTAAATCTGGGTTGGTTTGAGGGTATAAATGTAGTTGGTTCTATGTGGTTTGTGGGAAAGGAGGTTTAGGGAAAATCCCACATAATTGAAGGCAAGGAAAAGGGAGAATTTCAGTGTGGAGTTGTACAATGAAAGCATAGTTATTCTCAGTTGTCCTGTCACATCACAGAAGATTCACATTCATTGAAGCATGAATCTAGATTTCATACCAATGCTCCAGAACCTGCAATGCAGCAGTTTTTTAAAACTAAAATATTCTACTGCTTTATGAGATCCAAGTATTTGAATAACCGCTTATGACATAATTTGATGTGTATCTGTTGGGGGAAATCATCATAGACGTGCAAATGTAACTCTCACGCAAATCTGTGGAGAGGAATTTCCCAAATTATAATTTTGCAGAATATTGTTGGCAAGACTGCACATCCTAAAGGGGCTGTCCCACTGCAGCGACCTAATCCGCAAGTTAAGAAGAGTGTCTCGAGCAAGATTGACCGGTCACGTGCACTGTGCGCGCAGACACACACACAGGCACAATCACACACACGCACACGCACGCACACACACACACACACACCTGAAAATATTTCCGCAACTTAGCTGAGGCCACGAGTATGCGGGAACTTCCCTCGAGCATGAAGGAGAGTTCCAGTGACCTCATAGACAACCTAGGATCACGTGTTGACCATGCTGAGAGTTTGTCGAGGGCCATCTCTACTGAACCCACGGATTAGGTCGCCGCAGTGGGGCAGCCCCTTAATTTGGCCTGAATGGGTGATGATTACTTTATGCAATGGTGGGGTTTGTTTGGTCATTTCAATGGATGAGGGACCAGAGATAGGCACAAAGTGATGGAATAACTCAGTGGGCCTGGCCGCATCTCTGGAGTATAAGGATGAGTGACGTTTCGGGCCAGGGCCCTTTTTCAGACTGCTGAGGGTCCAGATTCGTGCATACGCCAAACATGGAATTGGTGCTAGGCTTTCCTTTCCTAAAGGACATTGATGGACTAGTTTGGCCTTTTGATGCTGTTACGTTGGCATAAAAGGGGCTGATAAAATTTGATGCATGATGAAGGTTAAAGCAAGAACTGTTTTCTATTAGCAGGTCAGGCAGCTCCTCTGCAGAACACGGATAGGTGACGTTTTGGGTCGAGGCCTGGAATGTCAGCTGTCCATGTTCTCCAGAGATGATGCCTGACCTGCTGAGTTACTCCAGCACTTTATGTCTTTTAGTGTATTAATCATCATTTACTGTATCTTGTTTCTGAGACCAAGAACTCTTGAAGTTTGGTGATACTTTTCTAAACCATTTAAAACTATTTTACATCTAACAGAATCAGCAATTAAAAGTTACTGCTCCAAGAAGAAGAGTTGCATGTGTCATGGCCTTGTTGGTGTTTATGGCACTCAGTTATGGCCCTGTAAGGTAAGATTGAACACAGAATTTATTAATTTAAATCCATATACTGATTTGGGAACTATCTTAAACACAATTTGCCAATCTCTTTTGTTAACTGTTGGTACATTGAACTATATGTATGACTGCTGCAATTTCGTTCAGACTTCGGTCTGAATGACAATAAAGGCTATCTCTATATTGACAGCTTAATAGTAATCGCTGATTTACTTAATTTCCTATGGGTGATTAAAATGCAACTCTTTAGTTGTTGTGATCAGGATTGAACATTGATCTCTCGTGCTGTGAGGAAACAGTTTTGCCATCTCTGTCGTCGTTCTCTGGCTTGGTTATAATTTAGTAGCTATTCTTTATATTGCGATTTATACTGTGATATTAGACTGTGATTTCTTTTTATTTTTGTTCAGTTTGTATTCATTTGATTTTAAGCCATTGTTTCCTACTCTCTATTGATATTGCAGCAAAAGTTGTTTTGAGTAAAACAGCTCCATTCGTTTATGTTTGTAAGTTCCTGTTTGAGAGTTCCTGATATTCATAGTCCTTTCCTTGAAATTGTTGATGTGTTTATAAATGGAGAGGTCACAGTTAAAGTGAGGGATTGGGAGGACATTCATGATTGATTACAATTAAGAGACTGTTCCTATGTATACAGCAAACTGGTATTTGAATCATGTAAGGATAGTTTATGACCAAACACGTTTGTAGATTGTGACTTGTAAATAGCCATAAATACAGTGTAAACATATTGGGTAACAAATTGTCATTCATATGGGAGAAATGTGACATAAATCATACCAAGATAAGTGTCAGTATGTGACCATCTTTGAAAGGGGGATTTCATCTTGCTTTTCCTACATTAGGAGCAAAAGTCATGTGCACCACTTAATGTCTAAAATATTGTGATTGCTTCTCTTAGCAGTTTTAATTAATTATTTTATTTTATTTGTTGACTGTGTGAATGTTGCCTTCCAGCATACATACAACTTAATATTACATATGTGGGGCATGGATAGGTACGTGAGCTTAGGACATGGATAGGTACAAGTGACTGGGACTTTGTAGCCATGACTGAAACCTGGTTAAGGGAGGGGCAGGACTGACAGCTCAATATTCCAGGGTACAGAAGCTTCAGAAGAGACCGAGGTGAAGGAAAAAGAGGAGGGGGAGGTTGCATTGTTGGTTAAGGAGGATGTCATGGCAGTGATCAGAGGTGACATTACAGACGGTACATCTAGTGAGGTTATATGGGTGGAGCTGAGGAACAAGAAAGGGATGATCACATTGTTGGGGGTGTGCTACAGACCCCCGACTAGTCAATGGGAATTAGAAGAACAAATATGCCAGGAAATTGCAGACAGCTGCAGGTCAAATAAGGTTGTTGTGGTCGGGGATTTTAGCTTTCCTAATATTTACTCAGAAAATCATGGTGTGAAGGGTTTAAATGGGGTGTAATTTCTCAAAAGTGTACAGGAGAGTTTCCTTAAGCATTATGTAGAGGTCCCCACTCATTAGCCTGACGTCGGTGGTGGGAAGATGCTGGAGTCAATCATAAAAGATGAAATAGCGGCACATGTGGATAGCAGTAACGGGATCGGTCCGAGTTGGCATGGATTTATGAAGGGGAAATCATGCTTGACTAATCTTCTGGACTTTTTTGAGGATGTAACTAGGAAAATGAACAAGAGAGAGCCAGTGGATGTAGTGTACCTGGACTTTCAGAAAGCATTTGATAAGGTCCTACATCGGAGATTAGTGGGCAAAATTAAGGCACATGGCATGTGACGGTGACCAGTGGGGTACTGCAAGGCTTGGTGCTGGGACCGCAGCTATTTTCAATATATATTCATGATTTAGATGAAGGGATTACAAGTAACATTAGCAAATTTGCAGATGACACAAAGCTGGGTGGCAATGTGAAATGTGAGGAGGATGCTATGAGAATGCAGGGCGACTTGGACAGGTTAGGTAGGTGGGCAGATGCATGGCAGATGCAGTTTTGTGTGAATAAATTATTATCTAAATGATGTCAAGTTGGGCAAAGTGGGAAGTACAACGGGATCTGGAGGTCCTTGTTCATCAGTCAATTAAAGTAAGCATGCAATTACAGCAGGCAGTGAAGAAAGCAAATGGCACGTTGGCCTTCATAACACGAGGAGTTGAGTATAGGAGCAAAGAGGTCCTTGTGCAGTTGTACAGGGCCCTAGTGAGGCCACACTCACTATAACATATGTGTGTTATGATTGTGCTTATAGTTTGTTTGGTTGTTTGTCTTTTTGCACAAAAGTCCGCGAGCATTGCCACTTTCATTTCACTGCACATCTCGTATGTGTATGTGACAAATAAACTTGACTTGACTTGACGTGTGAAGTTTTGGTCTCCAAATTTGAGGAAGGACATTCTTGCTATTGAGGGAATGCAGCATATGTTCACGGTTAATTCCCGGGATGGCGGGACTGTCATATGCTGAATGGAGCAGCTGGGTTTGTATACTCTGGAATTTAGGAGGATGAGAGGATATCTTGTTGAAACATATAAGATTATTAAGGGTTTGGACACGCTAGAGGCAGGAAACATGTTCCCAATGTTGGGGGAGTCCAGAACCAGTTTATGAATAAGGGGCAAGCCATTTAGAACGGAGATGAGGAAACACTTTTTCACACAGAGAGTTGTGAGGCTGTGGAATTCTCTGCCTCAGAGGGCAGTGGAGGCCGGTTCTCTGGATACTTTCAAGAGAGAGCTAGATAGGGCTCTTAAAGATAAGCAGAGTCAGGAGATATGGGGTGAAGGCAGGAACGGAGTACTGATTGTGGATAATCAGCCATGATCACATCCCGAATGGCCGACTCCTGCACCTATTGTCTATTATGATAGACACTGGATCTAGTGTTGGGAAATTGGAAAGGGCAAGTTAATGAAGTGTTTGTGGAAGAGACTTTTGGAACCAGTGTCTATAGTTTGATTAGGTTTAAGATAGTTATAGATAGGGACGGTGTGGGTCCACATGCTAAAAAGGTTCAACTGGGGTAAGGCCAACTTTGATGATATGAGAGAAGGTCTCGCTGAAGTTGACTGGAGCAGGTTATTTGAGGAGAAAGGAACATGGCCAAGTGGGATGTTTTTAAAAGTGTGCTGACTAAAGATCAGGATATGTACCACTCTGTTAGAGTGAAGGGCAAAGCAGGCAAACGATAGGAAGACAATAGACAGTAGGTGCAGGAGTAGGCCATTTGACCCTTCGAGCCAGCACCGCCATTCAATGTGATCATGGCTGATCATCCCCAATCAGTACCCCGCTCCTGCCTTCTCCCCATATCCCCTGATACCACTATTTTTAAGAGCTCTTTCTAACTCTCTCTTGAAAGCATCCAGAGAACCTGCCTCTTTCTGCCCTCTGAGGCAGAGAATTCCACAGACTTGGCTGACGAGGGAAATTGAGGTGTTGGTCAAAAACAAGAAGGATGCATGAGATAGGTATTGGCAGCTGCGATCAAGTGCATAAGCTGGAGGAGTTTCGGGAACTAAGTAGTAAACTGAAAAAGGAGATCAGAAGGGCAACAAGGGGCCAGGAGATAGATGTGGCGGGTAGTATTAAGGACAATCCCAAAAGATTTTATAAATACATAAGGGGGAAAAGGGTAACTAGAGAGAGAGTGGGACCTCTCAGGAATCAAAGCGGTCACCTCTATGTAGAGCCACAGGAGATGGGCAAAGTCCTCAATTAGTATTTCTCCTCTGTATTTACTGAGGAAAAAGACAGTAGGATGTCTCGCAATCTGATTGATTTTTTTGAAGACGTGACCAAAAAAATCGATGAGGGCAGAGCTGTAGATGTTGTATACATGGATTTCAGTAAGGCATTCAACAAGGTTCCGCATGGTAGGCTGCTCTGGAAGGTTAGATCGCATGGGATCCAAGGAGAGATAGCTGAATGGATAGCAAATTAGCTCCATGGAAGGAAGCAGAGGGTGATGGTGGAAAGTTGCTTCTCAGACTGGAGACCTGTGACTAGTGGTGTGTATTAGGGTTTGGTGCTGGGGCCCTTACTGTTTGTCATGTACATCAATGATTTGGATGAGAACATACAGGGCAAGATTAGCAAGTTTGCTGATGATACAAAAGTGAATGGTTTTGCAGATAGTGAAGATGGGTGTGAAAGGTTGTGATACCAAAATGTTTTAAAATGGTCTTTATTAAAATCTACCAATGTGCCTTTAATCACGTGTGATGTTTTTCTATTATAAATCTCAAATTGTGGAGTACAGAGGCAAATAAATAAATGATAGGTCTTTGTCCCAAACATTATGGAGGGCATTGTGGCTTCTCATAAATGTATCTGATCCTTTCCACAAATATTTCATGTGGTAGCACGTTCTACATCTGCTTTCTGAATAATGAAGTTCTCCCATCTATATTTATTGATAACTATCATTGTGGTTAGTCCTCTCCATAGTTCTGGGTCTACTTGAAAGTGTACAGGTGAGTGTCAAAGGATTTAGAGAGGATGCAAGTTGGGGCAGTCAAATAATGAGCAAGGGAAACATGCCTATTTTGGAGAAAAATTATACCACTGGTTATTCTTTCTTGATATTCAAAATCTCTCAATGTGTGCATTATATCACAATATAGGTGTAATTTCTGTTTTTGGACCTCCTCTATCCTTTTTTTAATATGGAGATCAGAAATGCACACATATCTCCAGATAAGTGCAGACTATTATTCTGTGCAAATTAATTTTGAAACAGAGCCTTTACCTTATTATGTTCCTGCTGCCCATTACACTTATCTACAATGATTCAATTTACCAGCATTAGGTCCCTAACCATTTCTGCCATGGTAATTTATGTACTTGTTCAGATGCATCTTAAATATTGAGAAAATATCTGCCTCCTCAACCTACAAGTTGGGGCAGTCAAATAATGAGCAAGGGAAACATGCCTATTTTGGAGAAAAATTATACCACTGGTTATTCTTTCTTGATATTCAAAATCTCTCAATATGTGCATGATATCACAACATAGGTGTAATTTCTGTTTTTGGACCTCCTCTATCCTTTTTTTAATATGGAGATCAGAAATGCACATGTATCTCCAGATAAGTGCAGACTATTATTCTGTGCAAATTAATTTTGAAACAGAGCCTTTACCTTATTATGTTCCTGCTGCCCATTACACTTATCTACAATGATTCAATTTACCAGCATTAGGTCCCTAACCATTTCTGCCATGGTAATTTATGTACTTGTTCAGATGCATCTTAAATATTGAGAAAATATCTGCCTCCTCAACCTACACGTTCAAAACTCCAATCACCATGTCTGTGGAAAAATTCCCCCTTGCATCCCCTCTAAATCCTTTGACACTCACCTGTGCCCTCTTGCCTTGGACAACCTCACCATGGTGATGTCTAAGTTATATATTGAAGTCATGGCTCTTATGTTCTGTGCCATGGCCAATGGAGGTAAGCTTGCATTATGCCTTGTTCAGCATCTAATTGACCTGTGCTGCTACTTTCAGAGATATATGGACATACCTCAAGGTGCAACTGTTCATCACATTCCTTGGGGTTCTACTATTGTGTGGATGTTCTATCCCTCCCAAAATGCATCTTGCCAGGATGAAATTCCATTTGTCAACCATAAGTTGATTGACACAACATGTCAGCTGATCTCCGCCATACTGTTGCCTTAGTAACCTTGTTCCCTTTCTTGACACCACCGATTTTCATATTAACTGCAAACTTGTTTATCGTACCTCCTGCATTCACATCCAAGATACAAATGGAGATCTTTGTATTTCTTTGTTTTTATATTTCAGTCTAGAAACAATGTATTGTCCTTTTCAATGTGGTTTTGTAAATTAATTGTTCTAATTGCTCTCTACCCAAGTTAGGTTATTTTCCTAAGCTTCCTGGTTGGCCCCTTTCAACATGCACTGGCAGGTTTAAATAATTTGCCTTTTATGTATCCATTTAGCAAGTATGTCAACATCTTTGTCCATTCTCTAGAGTATTAACTCAGTACAGTACCCACGTTGCCATAATTTGCAAAATGTAATAATAAAATTGATGAGGGTAAAGCAGTGGATGTTGTATATATGGACTTCAGTAAGGCATTTGATAAGGGACGGAAGGTTGGTTAAGAAGGTTCAGTGGTTGGGTATTAATGGTGGAATAGCAAGATGGATTCAACAGTGGCTGTATGGGAGATGCCAGAGAGTAATGGTGGATGGTTGTTTGTCAGGTTGGAGGCCAGTGACTAGTGGGGTGCCACAGGGATCTGTGTTGGGTCCACTGTTGTTTGTCATGTACATCAATGATCTGGATGATGGTGTGGTAAATTGGATTAGTAAGTATGCAGATGATACTAAGATAGGTGGGGTTGTGGATAATGAAGTAGATTTTCAAAGTCTACAGAGAGATTTATGCCAGTTGGAAGAGTGGGCTGAAAGATGGCAGATGGAGTTTAATGCTGATAAGTGTGAGGTGCTACATCTTGGCAGGACAAATCAAAATAGGACGTACATGGTAAATGGTAGGGAATTGAAGAATGCAGGTGAACAGAGGGATCTGGGAATAACTGTGCACAGTTCCCTGAAAGTGGAATCTCATGTAGATAGGGTGGTAAAGAAAGCTTTTGGTGTGCTGGCCTTTATAAATCAGAGCATTGAGTATAGAAGTTGGGATGTAATGTTAAAATTGTACAAGACATTGGTGAGGCCAATTCTGGAGTATGGTGTACAATTTTGGTCGCCTAATTATAGGGAGGATGTCAACAAAATAGAGAGAGTACAGAGGAGATTTACTAGAATGTTGCCTGGGTTTCAGCAACTAAGTTACAGAGAAAGGTTGAACAAGTTAGGGCTTTATTCTTTGGAGCGCAGAAGGTTAAGGGGGGACTTGATAGAGGTCTTTAAAATGATGAGAGGGATAGACAGAGTTGACGTGGATAAGCTTTTCCCACTGAGAGTAGGGAAGATTCAAACAAGGGGACATGACTTGAGAATTAAGGGACAGAAGTTTAGGGGTAACATGAGGGGGAACTTCTTTACTCGGACAGTGGTGACTGTGTGGAATGAGCTTCCAGTGAAGGTGGTGGAGGCAGGTTTGTTTTTATCATTTAAAAATAAATTGGATAGTTATATGGACGGGAAAGGAATGGAGGGTTATGGTCTGAACGCAGGTGTATGGGACTAGGGGAGAATACGTGTTCGGCACGGACTAGAAGGGTCGAGATGGCCTGTTTCCGTGCTGTAATTGTTATATGGTTATAATTGTGATTCCTGAATTTAACTTGAGTGTATGAAATTGTCCCCAGCAATGATCCCAGAGAAACATTGTTCCCTGCTTTCTGACAATCTTAGTAACTGACTTTAACCACAAGTCTGTTTTCCATTTTCTATCCATTTTGCAATGCATTTTGATGCGTTTCCTATTCCACATGCATTAACATTCAGTAATGTACTATTGCAAGGCTTTGGGCTGTGTGTGAGACCTTATCTTGCAGATCAACCAACACCTTGTCTGCTACAGTATAACTCCATTTGATGTAAAACCATTTAACTTGTATATTTATAAATAATAATGCAACACCATTTTGAGGCATCCTCATTCAACCTTTGAATATCTAACTTGCAGTTTTCCATCTGAGGTTTTATTGGTATTTTATTCTGGCAATGAAAGTGGTGTGGAGTCTTTTTGATCCATACATAATGCCTTTCTTTTCCCCTTGATTTGAAATCCATGTTTAAAGGAAATTAAACAACTCAGAAATATAGTATGAACATTTTTGTAATATGGAACTGTTAAAGAATATCTTTTGGGATTTTCTGATGAAAGTGCTATCATGCATCTTCTAAAAATTAGATTTGAATTTAAATCAAACCCACATTGAAAGGAATGAGCCTGCGGTTTCTGATGAAGCATGCTTTAAAAGTAAAATGTGCTTCAACTTTCTTAAGAGAATTCCCATGTCGGTAATAATTTAGAACAATAAATGATAATTAGACAATTGCAATCAGACAATGTCTGTCAAATGGCAACGTGAGTTTGCGCAGTTGTGTTGGAGAATGTATATTGATGTTTAAATATCCATTTTAGGCCATTTTTGTATCTTGGCTCAAGATATTAACTATAATCAGGGAATGTTTGATATTAATAAAAATAGAAAAAATATTGGAAAATTACTCAATTTTTCATATTTTTGTCAAAATTGAATTGAAAGCAAACTTTGCAGTTCTGTTACCTTAAAACATAATGTAAGACATCCTGATTAAACTACGACAATTCTAACCATTTATTTGTTTTTATTTAGCATATGGGATAGTGATTCCAGTGCACTGCAGACCACCGTTAGTTCCACCATCCACAACAGACATCTGTTGGGGTTTTCTGATGAAAGTGGAGCTGGAAGTTATCAAGAAACGCTCACTGAAGGCAACAGTTACAGGTAATTTGTTCATTACCTGACAGACACCCAGTATCTATGTCAGAGTGGATGAATTTATGAAATATTGTCCAAGCATTCTTTGCCTTTGAGCCATTACTGAAATGGTTTTTATCATATCATCTTACAGAAAAGCCTTTCTTTAAACTTTCATAATGATTGTAATAATTTTTTCTTATTCTCAGTAAAGTCTTATGCTGCAAAGAATTTTAATTACATCTGATTTTGCACATTCAAACACCACAAGGTGCTTCAGAGAGTGGGGAGAAATGGACACAGAGGATAAATATATATGTTCCCTCTTCCCCATCGCCCTTGCACAACCTGTCAGACCCGACCCGAAACATCATTTATCCGTGTTCACCAGGAGTGTTGCCGGATCTGCTGACTTATTCCAGCATTCTGTGTCTATTTTTGTAAACTAGCATCTGTGCAGTTCCTTGTTTCTGTATGTAGGCCAGGCCAGATCTGGTGGAGAGCTCGGGATCAATCGCTGCAGATTTGAGCGTTAACTGCCAAAGATGAATAAATCAAATGGCCCTGGATGCACAGAAGCTTAAATTTGTACAGGGGACAAATTAGTACGCAATGGGGGACAGATCACAGTGGAGAAATCTGTGTAGGACTAATCATAATTTTTGTTTTATTTAAACTGCCAAACCTTGTCAGGAGGGAAATCATTTCGGCATTTCGTTTGGACCTCCAGGGGTCCAAATGACAATTAAATTGACTATTCAATGGAACTATTGGAATGGAACCATGAATGCAAGGTGGTGAGGAGGGAGATACAAGATGATTAACTCTCGGACTTCAGAAATGTACTCCTTCAGCTTCCAGCTACCTTTTCTTCCTTCCCTTTTCAATCTAATTTTAAGTATTAAATCCACTGGCTGCTTCCTGCAGACGTGCTTTACACGTCCTATTCTGCACAATGGTATAGAGGGGCTGACCTGGTTTTAGTGTCACAAGGAGAGGAATGGAGTGGTGTGCTGTTGATGTTTAGAGTCTGTGATACTCCTGTATTTGATTGTATTTTGCACTACATGGTCTTAACAAGTCTGGTAAAATCACAGTTAAGTGATCTTCTATTAAGACTTGATAACCTGATTTTAAAGTCAAGTCCTCGTTTATTTGCAAGGACTTGACTGACTTCAATATAAAAGTGGTATCTGCTTTGGTCCGTCTTCACCGTTGCTCCCATTTTACAGCTTAAAATGCCTTTTTTTTAATTTTACCTCTTTTGAAATAAATTTTTATCCCTTTACTCTTTCAGTTGAATTGCAAGAATTGCAATGAATAATATCAATAAGGAGCTCAAAAATGTGCATGTTTTGCTCCGCTTCTACTCTTTTTATAAAAATGTTGGCTGGGATTTAGACTTTTTTGGAGCGCGTCTTCTAATAAATTCAACGTTTTCAGATATTAATAATATAGAAACAAAGGATCTGACATCACTGAGATGCAGAGAACCAAAGTGTCAAACGAGGGGGAAGTGACAGATGCTGAGGAAGGATGTTATGAGCTTTGAGAATATGTTACAGCATGCTGCTTGCATCCAATGATGTAGTGTTTATCAATAACAAACTTTTTAAATAATATGCATGCTGTCATCCTTTTCCACTTCTTAACTGGTGTGTACTCTACATCATTAAGAACAGTGGATCTGCCAATAACTGTTGCACCATGTAATAGGTTTTGCAATAGAATTGGGTGGAGTCAGCCTGTGTGTTCATTTGAATTACTGAAGTCAGACTAATGTGTTCATTTGGATGACTGAAGTAGGATTCTGCACGAGTTGCCCTCTACTATGACCACTTAAACAATCTATTATTAATTGCTGACAATGCATTAGGGTGGACAAAACGATGAAAACAACTGAGTGTAACAGGCCCGTACAAAGCTTTTCAAAAAGGGGGGTGGCATGACCAGATTACAAAAAACTTAATGTGAAATAATGTGTGCGCTGCACACATCACGAGCGCGAAGCGTGAAGTCCCTCGATGCCGGGGTCCAGGGGTTTTAGATGCTCTCTGATGCATTCTGAGCCTTGTAGTGGAGCATTTTTGCACCAAATTTATGACCAATATTTCAGAAATTAACAGGAATCTGAGGTAGCTTTTTCACGCAAAGGGTGCTGGGTGTATGTAACGAGCTGCCAGAGGAGGTAGTTAAGACTGGGACTATCCTAATGTTTAAGAGACATTTGGACACGTACAGGGATAGGACAGATTTAGATGGATATGGGCCAAACGCGTGTGAGTGGGACTAGTGTAGATGGGACATGTCGGTCGGTGTGGGCAAGTTGGGCTGAAGGGCCTGTTTCCACACTGCATCATTCTATGACTAAAAAGTGAAGAAGAAAAATGCATGTAGATAAGTAGAGCAGATTTGAAAGAGGAGTGAAATGTAAAGGCAGAGAGAGGTTTATGGGTGGAAAGGAACATAGGAAAGGAGGGGGAGAGTGGGCTTGGGCAGATGGGTGAAGGGAAAATAGTCACAAAGTGCTGGAGTAACTCAGCGGGTCAGGCAGCATCTGCGGAGAATATGAATAGTCGACGTTTCACAGAATGCTGGAGTAACTCAGCGGGTCAGGCAGCATCTCTGGAGAAAAGGTATAAATTATAGTTCGGGTCAAGACCGTTCTTCAGTAATATTCATGATGTGCCATGCATAGACATTCCTGAATGTTACCCAAACCATCGTGAGCTAATTTGTTAGAGTGCTTGCCTTCTCCTATAATGTCTCTGCTGCCTTGTGTGATGCAGGACAGGCCACAAGCTTTGGGAAATGGTGTGAAGCTGTTGCCGTCTGTCCCAGCCTGGTAAAAATATCGATGGAGTGGATTTGGAGAGGATGGTTCCACTAGTGGGAGAGTCTAGGACCAGTGGCCACAGCCTCAGAATTAAAATACATTCCTTTTGGAAGGAGATGAGCAGGAATTTCTTAAGTCAGAGGGTGGTGAACTGTGGAATTCATTGCCACAGACAGCTGTGGAGGTCAAGTCAATGGACATTTTTCAGGAGGAGATTGATAGATTCTTGATTGATAGGAGTGTCAGAGGTAATGGGGAGAAGGCAGGAGAATGGGTTTGAGAGGGAAAGATAGAGTCATATGGTGATACAGTGTGGAAACAGGCCCTTCAGCCCAGCATGTCCCATCTGCACTAGTCCCAACTGCCCACGTTTGATCCATATCCCTCCGAACCTGTCCTATCCATGTACCTGTCTAACTGCTTCTTAAATGTTGCGATAGTCCCTGCCACAACTGCCTCCTCTGGCAGCTTGTTCCATACACCTACCACCCTCTGAGTGAAAACCATACCCCTCAGATTCCTATTAAATCTTTTGCCCTTCACCTTAAACTTATGTCCTCTGCTCCTCGATTCGCTTACTCTGGGCAAAAGACTCAACCATATCTAATCAAATCATAATTTTATACACCTATATTAGATCATCCCTCAGCCTCCTGTGCTCCATGAAATAGAGTCCCAGCCTACTCAACCTCTCCCTATAGCTCTGGCCCTCTAGTCCTGGCAACATCCTCATAAATCTTCACTGTACCCTTTCCAGTTTGATGACATCTTTCCTATAACATGGTGCCCAGAACTGAACACAATACTCTGAATGCGGCCTCACCAACTTCTTATGCAACTGCAACATGACCTCCCAACTTCTATACTCACCCGACCCGCTGAGTTACTCCAGCACTCTGAAACGTCACAGAACAGGGCAAGATTAGCAAGTTTGCTGATGATACAGAAGTGAGTGGTTTTGCAGATAGTGAAGATGGTTGTGAAAGATTGCAGCAGGATCTGGATCAATTAGCCAGGTGGGCAGAGGAATGGTTGATGGTTGCATGGTTCCTTGAAGGTCGTGTCGCAGGTATATCAGGTGGTCAAAAAGTATTTTGGCACTTTGGTCCTCATCAGTCAGAGTATTGAGTATAGAAGTTGGGAGGTCATGTTGCAGTTGTATAAGACGTTGGTGAGACCGCATTTAGAATATTGTGTTCAGTTCTGGGCACCATGTTATAGGAAAGATGTCAAACTGAAAAGAGTACAGAGATCCCCATCCTGGATCAGTCCAATCAGGGTTTTGTCATCCACAAACTTGAGAAGCTTGACAGAGGTGTCTGTGGAGGTGCAGTCATTGGGTGTGAAATGGTGATTGGAGTGGGGTGATGATTGGGGTGGGGTGGGTGTAGAAGAGCCCAGTCTTTGCAGACTGAGGTCAGGCTGTGAGCGGGTGTGAAGTGGTTGGGTGGGAAAGGTTCCACTCTTTTCATACTGGAGTCTTGCCTTAAGTAGGTGTGAAGTTGTGAATGGGAAGGAGAGGGTGCCGGGTCCATTCTTTGGAGACTGGGGTCTGGCTGTGTTTGTTGGGGAGTGGGTTTCAGGGTTACGTTTCTGATTTTCAAGCCTGCAGTAATACTCATTCAGGTTGCTCGTCAGCTGATGATTGTCCAAAGAGCGGGGGGCTTTCCTCTTATAGCTGGTGATTTCTTGCATGCCCTTCCAAACTGAAGAAGAATCACTAGCTGAGAACTTGCTCCTCAACTTCTCAGAGTATCTTTCCTTGGCAGCTCTGATTCCTCTTCTCAGCGCTTTATCGATTAGGCTATCTTTTAACTCTTTAACGATTAGGCTATCGGCTTGACGCATATTTTCCCCCAGCACCCCCCCCCCCGATCTCAAAATGGAAATGTTACATCTGTATATAATGATCCCATTAAAATGTGTATTTATGTCACAAACTATGGAATTCATATTTTTCAGTATTGTTATCAAGGAAAAGAAAGCAGTTCCAATTGTTTGATATTATTTGATATTGTTTAATATTATTCATATGGAGGAGAAAATATAATAGCTCTAAAACCTACCTTAATTTTGCAATCTCACTCAAGATAATTCCCCTTTCCCTCTCCCCTCCCCATCTCTCTCTCCTCTCCCTTCCCCTCTCTCCCTCTCTCCCCCTTCCCCTCTCTCTCCCCCCCCCCCTCTCACATCCCCCCTCTTTCTTGCGGGGGGGGGGGGGCAAAGATGAAGGTGGCGCGGGCCCAGCGGGCGGGGGGAATGAAGGTGGCGTGGGCCCAGCGGGGGTGGCGTGTGCCCAGTGGGGGTCAGCGAGGGTGGCGTGGGCCCAGCGGGGGTGGCGTGTGCCCAGCGGGGGTCAGCGAGGGTGGCGTGGACCAGCGAGGGTGCCGTGAGCCCAGCGGGGGTGGCGTGGGCCCAGCGGGGGTGGCGTAGACCCAGTGGGGGTCAGCGGGGGTGGCGTGGACCCAGCGAGGGTGGCATGAGCCCAACGGGGGTCAGCGGGGGGGGTGGGGGGGGGGGAGATGGCTTGGGCCCCGGCGGCAGGGGGAGGCGAGGGGAGCGGGCTCCGCCGCAGTGGCGACTGGTGTTGGGGTTACAGCCGTTGGGTTCAGATTCAGCCACTCCCGCCTGGGGACGAGAGAACAGAGAACTGACCGTTTCCAAAGTGAATACATTGATTTTTTATTTTTTTCCCGATTTTAAATTTTTTATTATTTATTTATTTATAAAAAAAATGTGGGTCACTTTTTTCTTAAGGGAAAAAAAGGAGGGTGTGGTCGCACCCAGCGCACCCCCCCCCCCCCCTTCGGACGGCCATGGTGTAATATGTTTTAGCCTTCGCAGTGTTTTTTATTTCTTTGACCGCTAGTCTTTTTTCAGCCTTTTTTTCTTTAGTTGAAGGATATTTTTTCCCATTAGTTCTCAAATAGATTTTTCTTATGAATATTTGCATAAATGTGCAGCTTTATTTGATCAGACAAAACTAGCATTGTTTGTGTGTCGTTGAACGAGAAATGGAATTGGATGGGTGATAATGGGAGGTTCAACAGTGAGGTGGTAATGATTTGTACCATACCTGCATGTAATTGGCAAACCAAAAGAAAGTTAAAATGTCTGCTGTTGTTGACTGTCGATTGGTTTGTCACAAATTTGAATACAGCTTCAAATTAGATTTCAGACAAACATCATTTTACTATTTTCAGGGGGAAAATGGGTGGTATTTCATTTCAAATACTGAAATCCTCTTGTTATGAAGGCCAAGTTAATGGAATGTTGGCCTTCATAACAAGAGGATTTCAATATAGGATGAAAGAGGTTCTTCTGCAGTTGTATAGGGCTCTTGTGTACAGTTTTGGTCTCCTAATTTGAGGAAGGACATCCTTGTGATTGAGGCAGTGCAGCGTAGGTTCACGAGATTGATCCCTGGGATGGTGGGACTTTCATATGCGGAAAGATTGAAAAGACTGGGCTTGTATTCACTGGAGTTTAGGAAGATGAGGGGGGATCTTATAGAAACGTTTAAAAGGACTGGACAAGCTAGATGCAGGAAAAATGTTCCCAATGTTTGGCGAGTCCAGAACCAGGGGCCACAGTCTTAGAATAAAGGGGAGGTCATTTAAGACTGAGGTGAGAAAAAACTTTTTCACCCAGAGAGTTGTGAATTTGTGGAATTCCCTGCCACAGAGGGCAGTGGAGGCCACTGGATGGATTTAAGAGAGAGTTAGATAGAGCTCTAGGGGCTAGTGGAGTCAAGGGACATGGGAAGAAGGCAGGCACGGGTTATTGATAGGGGATGATTAGCCATGATCACAATGAATGGCGGTGCTGGCTCGAAGGGCCGAATGGCCTCCTCCTGCACCTATTTTCTATGTTTCTATGTAAACTCAAATGTTACCACACCTGGCAGGATAACAAGGTGACTAAACTGAAAGATGATGACAGAGTTTCATTAATTTGTGGTTGATATCTAAGATGTGAAAATCAATGTATGACTTTTCCCCACTGTTGTACCCTTTCTTAAATTTGGACATGATAATGCCAGAACAGCAGGTTCTGTTCTGCACATGAAGGAGGTGTGAACCAGCATACAACGTTTTCCAAGTTCAGTTACCTTGGAGACATATCCATTGCAAATGCTTTGGAAAAATATTTCCCCTATCAGCTGAAAAACCAAATCATAAAACATGAGAAAAATGGAATGAACATGATCTATGGGACTCACTGATCTATTTAAAAGTAACACAAAGTCTATAAAAGGAATATTTGCAAATTGTACATTTCAACACATATTTTATACATCCCAGCCAACATACCTGAACCATGTTAACATTTGTGGATCATTTTCCACTTCAAATGTTAATTATGTTTAATCTGAGTTTAAGATGTGGGCACACAGAATATTAGTCTTCGGTTTCAAAAGAATAATTTTCTAAACTCTCAAGGTATTTATTTTTCCATTGACAACCTTGTCTTTGTTCACGTGCTGAAAGTGTGAACTTTGTTGATTTGTAATTTATTTTTACCAAAGACTTGCAGCAGTTATTTTTTTTAATTTGCTTTAAATTGGCCACTGAAACACCAAGGTCTCATGAGAAGGACAAATCCCTGCGGTCAACCAGAATGTTTAGGTGTGCCAAGTTTATGCATCTCCATAACTTAGCATGCTTAGCAAACTCAAAAAGATAAAAAGCAAAATGAAGTTAATGAATTGTTAATGAGCATGCTTTTCTCGGTACCTCGGCACACGTGGCAATAAACTAAACTTCTACTTTAACTTCAGATACCACTGTACCATACGGACTCAGTTCACCAGAAGACCTGCAAGGAATGAGTTGGATGTTTATTTAAAGCTTTTAGTCAGTATTGTAATCTAGGGAGCATGGTTAATTGCAAAGGGTTTAAATTAATGACAAGTGATATTTTTGGGAAAAATATTAATAGCTGAAAGGGAGAATGACTATTTCACAATACAGTTTGGTTTCTGCTTGCCAATGCCGTTGTGTGGCTGTTACCATGCTGCACAACTGAAAGTTGAGCAGTTTCAGAGAGATGCATGGATGATGTTGGCATTTTGAGTAGTTCTGAGAACTGGGGAGATAAATGCAGACTGTTACAATTGTATATACGAATTTGGGTTGTTGCTGAGAAAACTTTTGCTTAACCTCGTGGAAACAACAAAGCACATCACACCCAATGGTCTTGATACAGCTCTTATTTCTCGAGAATGGGTACACTGACACTCACAGATTTTAAATGCAAAGGAATTAGTGACTCGTGAGAGAAACAAAAACCTTCAGGAAACAATAGCCCTCAGCATTGTATGACTCGTATATCTGTTTTCTTGTCATTATTCATAATTTAGCTGGATAATTTTCAAATGAAATGATAACATATTATGGAGTGTGGAATTTATGGGCATAATAGCATTGCAACATATTGTATAAAGAGGGACTATTTATGTGTAACTTTAAATGGTATAGTAGGCATATCAGTCACATTTTGTTCCCTTACAGTGTTCAGATGTGCTTACTTTCTAACTGGGTGTACTGAGGATTAGCTGATTTTATTCTCTCCTTTATGGCACTGAGGAGAGCTGTTGGCTGACTGACAACTGAACAGAGTGGATCTGGATTTCTTTGCTGTGTCTTTTGCTACCTCACTGGATTTTCCTGCAGAGCCATCAGAGCTGGTTTAGCAGTTTGAATCAGTATGATATGAATAATTGTCATATACTCAACTAATAAACCAGCAAATTAGATCAAATCCTCTTGCAGCGGGTTGAGAATACAAACTTATTTGTAAATTATCAGGAAAGAGAATAAGGATCATGATTGTGGATGATAAAGCTGTTGGATTGGTGTTAAAATCTGATATTTGCAAGTACATTGAAAAAGAACAGTTCCCAACGTTAGTCGATTGGCTCAATATATGACTCCGCCCTTATATGAGCATGTTTGACTTGAGCATCCTTGAGGAAGTCGGTCAATCAATTTAAACTATTGCTTCAGTGGTTCAACAAAATGGTGTTCTCATACTTTCTCAGAACAATGTTGTGAATCAACGCATTGAGCACACCAATCATCACTCAAGTTTAAGTACACTGAGGTCTTTGCAAAGCTGAATCTTTTACTACATTTTAAATCTGCCAAAAACTTCATAGTGCATGACTTGAAGTCACAATGATTTTTTAAAATAAGTTTAACATTGCAATCGTTTTTTAAAAGCTGCTATTGTTAGTAAAATATTTGTTATCTTTGGTCCGAGAAAGTGCTTCATTGGCATCACAGTTCAGTTGAAAATGTAGGGAAAAACATGGCGAGGATTCTACTTTGCAGTTTTTATGCACGTGGCAATTTTCAATTGTTATTAAACTGCTGAGCCATGAAAAGTGATCATTAGCAAATGGCGATCCCTAATCTCTGGTCTCATCTCAGTCACATAATCTTAACTTTTGTTTTCTCAGCTTTAAATCATTAAAAAAATACTTGCAAATTCCAACAACTGAAGTGAAATGACATCTTGTTTTGGTTTGGGTTTGTGTTTGTTTAACCAGTGACAGAATTGCAAGGATGAACATTTTCTGGGTGCAGTTCACATTCATTTGTTTAGTCAACTGAAACTTTCTAACATGGGGTTTGGGGAAATCAGATAGTCAATGGAATGTCAGATTATTCATTAAATTCAATCATTTGTGGACTTACTTTAAAAATTGTTGCCAGTGTGTGAAAAGGCTTCTGAGGACAAATATTTGTTTAGGGCTGTTAAGAAGTATTTGTTTTAACCAAGATAGCGCAAATGTAAGCAATTAAGTTTGTACAAACCATTAGTCATAAGTATTTGTTTTAGGGCAACACGGAGCTGCTGCCTCATAGTGCCAGAGACCCCAGTTTGATCCTGACCTCAGATGTAGTCTGTGTGGAGTTTGCACGTTCTCCCTGTGACTGCGTGGGTGCTCCCATTTCAAAGATGTGTGGGGTTTGAAGGTTAGCTGGCTTCTAAAACCCCCCTAGTGTGTAGGGAATGGATGAGAAAATGGAATAACACATAACTAGTATGAACGGGTGATCAATGGTTGGCGTGTACTTGGTGGGACGAAGGGCCTGTTCCCATGCTGTATCTATAAACATAAAATTAAAGGATGTTCGAAAATGTTGCAGTTACTTCTTGTTTCAATGCATTTATCCTTTTGAATGCAGTTTGGCTCATTATTCTTGCCCATCAAGCATATCTCCAAGTAGAATAATGGTCGGCAGATGTTTATTTTTTCTGCACGTTCTATATAATGATGATATGTGAAAATAACAAGAAGCTAGTTACCTTATTCTGTGAGGATTGTGAAATGTATCACATTTGACCAAGCTCAGTGACTCGTGAAATGGCACATTTTACTGTATTGTTGAATCTTCCTTGACCGGGCATGGTCGGGCTCTTCTTTCTTGAGCTTTATGAGCTTTAACTATATTGCCTCCAGATTTCTGGCCAACACAGTAGAAGTGGTTCCAGATAAGTTCATAATTTCAAATTCCTATTGGCCAGTATTCCATTGGATGTTACAGAAAAGTCAGCTAATACATCTTTATCCCTCATCACAGGATGTAATAATATAAATGAAAATGATTTTGAATTTTCAGAAGACTGCTGAATGTCAGTCATAGCTTTACATTTTGCATCGAGGGATGTGTAAACAAAAACTGAACTTCATTTCAAAAGGACATATTTGATTACTTTTATGGATCTGTGCCGGTTTTATTTCTTATTCGGAATCATTGGACAGAGTGAAGAGTTGGTTAACTGTTGGAAAATTTGGGCTTATTCCTGAGATTGACTGGTAATCCTCCATATATACATAACTAAACTCAGATCTTGTTATCTTCCGATTTGCGCGGTCACTCTATTTGCGCAAAAATGGTATTAGTCTTTTCTCCTGTCACTCCGCGGGATGGTCCGCCCCTTCCTGCGCCATCGCATCTTTACTGGAGCTGATGGAGGCTCTGGATGGCCATCGGAGGTCTCCAACCACTTTTCGGAGGGACCGGAAGCGGCCCAGCGCGGAGTCAGAGATGTCGCCAAATGGAAAACGGAGACTCTGATCCGGCAGAGGTGAACATCCAGCGACCAGCGCCCGCTGTGAGCCAACATCGCCCGCACACCCCTCCACCCTCCACACACCCTTCTCCCCGCCCACACACCCTTCTCCCCCAGCCCTTCGCTCCACAACCCCCCACCCACAACCCCGCCCACACACCCTCCCCCTGCCCACACACCCCTCCCCTTGCCCCCCCACAACCCCCCACCCACAAGCCCTCCTCCCACACCACCCTCTCCCCGTCCTACACTCCCCTGCCCACGCACACAGACCCTCCCCTCCTCCTCTCCCACCCCACGCCCTCCTTGCCACACACCCCCCTTCCCTCCCCCTCTCCCCTCCTCCCCTCCCATACATGAAGAGGAAGGGGAGGAAGTGCTGGGGGATGAGGGGAAATGAGCCATGCCTGCACAGTTAGGGGCTATTGGTGAGTGGTGGAATAATGCGTTGGAGGAATGGGTTGCGTTGGGGGAACGGATTAGTGGTGGAATATTGCATTGGAGAAATGGGTTGCGTTGGCGCACCAGGCCTCCCATGTGATTGGGACACATCGGCTCCCACTTAGTCCAGTCCCGATTAAAAGAGGTGTAGTTTGTTTTCATCGAAAGTTTGTTCTTGTTGTAATCTTTTTGAAAAAAGACTGCAATCTCAACTTGTTTTTGTTATTTACCCTCTGCAATAGCTCATATTTGCTCAACCTTGGGTTTCTATCAACTGACAATTACGTTATTTAATTCAACCTTGGTTGATTTCCTGCCATCTTGGTAAATCTTTCAGCTCTTTGTCTTTTGGCCAGAACTTGTGTTTCTTGCTTCCTAACGTTACAACAGGAAACAGCATTGCAAGTGTGGCACAACCGATTAATAAAACCGATTGATTTATTTTGCACAATATTGTTGCCTTCATTTAATACAAAGTTTTTACTCCATTGAGCCTTGCATCAAGAAGAGGTTTCATGCTGAAGCCAGGACTCTTGTGACTATGAGAATGAATTGGTTGATTCTCATTTTCATCTGAAATCAGATAAGTAAACACAGTTAAGTTACAAAATGCCAAATTTTGTTACCCACACGGAGGAGAGTAAAGCATGATCGTCTGTGCGGGAACGAATTATCATACATCATGGAACATTAAGCTTGGTGTTAACATGACATCTGTCATTATTATGTTCAAGGTTCATGGTCTTTTATTGTCATGTGTACCAATTAAGGTACAGTGATATTCGATTTACCATACAGCCATACTAAAAAAAAGCACCAAGACACACAACTTCATAAAAGTTAACACAAGCATCCATCACAGCAGATTCCCCACATTCCTCACTGTGATGGAAAGCAGTAAAGTCCAATCTTCTTCCCTCTTTTTTTTCTCCCGCGGTTGGGGCAGGTGAACCATCCACAGTCGGGGTGATTGAAGCTCCCGCAGCTAGTGGTCGAAGCCTCCGGGTTGGGGCGATCGAAGCTCCTGCAGCTTGCAGCTCCCAAAGTCGGTCCCACGATGTTAAAGTCCACTGGCTCCCGCGGGTGGAGCGCCAAAGTCGATCCCTGGCAAGGGGATCACAAGAACTCCTGAAGTCGGTCTCCAGCAGAGGCTGCCTAGTCCATGGTGTTAGGCCGCAATGTTGACTAACACACACACACACACACACGCACACACGCACACACACGCGCACGCACACACACACACAAAACAAGCTAAAGAGCACTAAAACATACATTTGCCACATACTATAAAACACAAAGAAGGAATGGACGAGGTAGACTGTTGGCATGGCAGCCATTGCTAGCGCCACCCGGTTCAAAATTAGTATGTTCTTAACTAATTAAGATTTTGCTTTGGTGGAATCCAAAAAGTAAAATATGGTATGCATTTATCTGCGTTTGCCATATAATTACATCTCTCAGTTGAAACATCAGCTGGATTTAATTTGCATTCATTGAGGCTAATGCGACAGATTCTGCAGAAATTTGTTTTATTTCGTCTGAAAAGCAAACTATGTTTCTTTCAGAAATGGAATTTCAATTTCGGAAAAGAAGGATCTCATGGTGGTAAAGGATGAATCTCTTCTCTTTGTCCAACGAGCATGTCAACCACACGTCAACAGGACTGAGTCACTTCGGTGAGTTCTCAAAGTGCTATTTGTTTTCTTCATTTGAAGAGAGCTTTAGGGGTAAGTTTTTTTTTTGTTGCACATTTTGACAAATAAATTATACCTAGCAATGAAATCAGATGTTCTACATTATTTAAATTATATTTTAATTTCCCTGGATATTCAAAGGAGGACCATTTAAGAGGGAGCATGAAAAAGAGTTCTCCCAAACAAATTAAAAAACGCTCCTTTTTTGTGGCCATTAATTGTTCCTCAGGCGAACTTCGCAAACTGAATCGAATGGTTGGTTGAATGTTTTCCTAGAGTGGTGACTGCAAGGTGCTGGTTGATGCTGCTGATGATGGTGAGAGCAGTCATTTCAAAAGCTAAAATGAGCTTGGCTTGACAATTCAATTCTAGCTTGGGTAGGGTGTAAACCTTTACAATCTTTTAAGGGCCTGATAGAATAGATTTTGATAAAACGCTGCTAAAGGACAGGTAAAGCAATAGAAAATTAGATAATTGTTTTGAGCAACGTGAAAGCTTACTGAGGAGTTTGCTTTTACACCTGTCTTGGAAATGCTTAAAGCAGCATTCCAATGGTAAAATTATTTTGTATGAATGTACAAACAAACAATTTATTCCCATGCACTGCCTGAGGCAGCTGATTGAAACATTTAAGGTCTGTCTGCCTTGTCTGAAATTCTAGAAGTTGTCTCTGGACAGGAATGTAACATTTAGACCGTTTAGCCCACCCAGTTTGCAAATGGCTTTCACAGGGCATTACAATGCAAAACTTGCAAGACAAGGATTGTCTTAAAAGCCCTGTCCCACGGTACGAGTTCATTCCAAGAGTTCTCCCGAATTTGCCCTGATTCGAACTCGGAGATTTACGGTAATGGCCACTCGTCGGTACTCGGGGCTCTCGTGGACATTTTTCATCATGTTGAAAAATCTTCACGAGTCTCCCCGTGCTTACCTGCCGTTAGCGAGTCTTCCCGAGTACTTGCCGTTAGCGCTAAGAGACGTCTCCAACCTCCGATGTACCCGCTACGTTCATTCTCCGTGCTTACCACGAGTTTGATTTTTTTTAAACTCGGGAGAGCTCTTGGAATGAACTCGTACCGTGGGACTGGGCTATAAATAATCATGTTTAGATTGGGAACTAAACATAGCAAATCTCCAGCTCACAGAATAATGGAACTTAAAGGATTTGGCTCATTGCGCTTGTGCAGATGCTGACGTACTGGAACAATTGACTTGTTTGCCTTTTATATTTTTTACACTTCCTTTCCTTCCTTGAAGCAGCAACAAAAGCAATTTACATTTAGGTAGCGACTTCAACATAGTAATGGGCCTGTCCCACTTAGGCGGATTTTCAGGCGAGAAGGGGGAGACGGGGTGGGGAGAAGGAGTGGAGACAACTTTTAAGAAGCCAGAGATACACGGCTGTGAAGCTCGGCGGACATTAACATTACCGGTCGGTTATCCTTGGTTCTGAAAACTACTGTTTACGTTTTTTCCCCAATGAGCCACTGAAATTCACCGGTCAGCACGGCTACAACCTACGACAACCTACGACAACCTATGACCTCCTGGCAACCCACTACAACTGCACATATGGCATGTGAATCCTCTCTACTCTCCATGGCGGCTTCATTCTGGTTGCTGCAAATTTTTCAACATGTTGGAAAATTAGGGACGACCAGAATGAAGCCGCGACAAGTTCCGAGAATGCGCGAACTATTCACGACCATGGAGGTGACTCCCCGGCAACCACCAGCGAACATGTGGCGACCATGTGGTGACTGCATGGTCTCCTGTAGTCGCCTAAAAAGTCTCCTAAGTGGGACAGGCCTCTAACATATTCCAAGAAACACCCACAGAGACAACTTGTAGTGTGGCAGATGAACTGAGTTGTTATGAAGTACTTATGAAGTAAATCAGCTGTTCGAGAGACAAAAATTAAAGGTCACAACTCTTGGTTATTTATACTAAGATTGGCCTTGCTTCTCTTCTGTTGTAACCTAGCCTTGGGCTTGGTGGCCCGATCCTGCTCCAAATTAATAAAGCTCTCCTTCCCCACCGTCCAACCTGCCCACACCCACCTACATGTCCCATTTACACTTATCCTACTTTCCTGTGTTTGGTTTATTTCCCTCAAAACCTGTCGTATCCATGTACCTGACTAATTGCTTCATAAGATTCTGCCTCAACTACCTCGTTCCACAGGTTGTTCCTTACACCCACCACTTTGTGTGAAAAAGTTCCCCGTCGGATCCCAACAAAATCTTTCCACCTTTCACCTTAAACCTATGTCCTCTGGTTCTCGATTCCCCTACTCTGGGCAAGAGACTCTGTGCATCTACCCAATCTAATCCTCTCGTGATTTTATACACCTCTATAAGATCACACCTCATCCTCCTAAGCTCGATGACAAAAAATATGATCAAACAGGTGTGCTTTACAGAACAAAAAGGATAGGTGGATGCGAGGCAGAGCAGTTCAAAAAGAGAATTCCGCAGCTCGGTTACTGAAGATAATTCTACACAAAATGGGCAAATTGGAATGGAGGTAAAGGGCATCTTGGTCATGAAAAGATTGAAAGTAAAACTGAGAATTTTCAAAATAGAGGCTTTAAATGAGAACCAATATAGATCAGTCAGCATCATGGATTGGTGGGTGAATGACAGAGAGAGTTTGGACTTGGTTAATAGATCTTTGTAGAAACAAAGAACTGCAGATGCTGGTTTGTGCCAAAGATAGACATAAAATGCTGTAGTAATTCAGCAGGTCAGGCATCATCTCTGGAGAAAAAGGATGGGTGATGATTCAGCCAGGACTGAAGGTGTGGCCCGACCCGAAACATCAGCCATCCTTTTTCTCCAAAGATGCTGCGTGACCCGCTGAGTTACCCCAGCACTTTGTGTCTGTCTTCAGTAGATCTTTGTCTGACATCATATTTGTGGGCAGAGGAACAAAATAACTTTATTTCTGAGTATTGTGGCTCTCGGATTAGCAAAACCAAAATATTGATGGCCTTCATCTCCTTGTAAAACATATTACTTTGGAATCAAAATGGAATTAACATACCTGAGAAACCCCTTCAGTGTTTCAGAAGGCTAGAGAGATAATTAATTGATTCCTTTTATGTAAGAACACCTACCACAAGTCAACATTATCTCTGTAAAGTATAACCGTAATTTTTGTGACTTTGCCTTTTCATTTAATCCTTTTCATTGGTGTCTGCTGAGTTATTTTGTGTTATTAGAAAACAAAACATTTTAAAGAACAAATTGGGTCTCTATTGTCCAATATGATCACGTTGAGGCCATTGACTGTACATTTTCATTGAATATGGATCATGTCAACTACATTTCAGGAAACAGCTGGCTAACTATCCAATGAAAGCCATCATCTATTTACTGTGATGTGTCAGTGTGTTGCAGACTTCACATTGTAATAACAAAATATATATATTGGACTCTGGAGTGTTCCAGGTTGTGCACCCGGATACCTTTCTGGCTATAAGCGTCTCACTGATGTCTGTTCATTTAAATGAGATCACTGATCTTCACTAAATGAAGCATTGACATTTTTTTCATTTTAGTCAACTGGAATGTTTCTAATTTTGTAAGTTTAATCTAGTATTAAATGAATGTTATTTACTTTTTTACATTTAATGTTTTGGCATTATATCTTTCAATTGTTTCTAAATGTCTCTGATCACCGGAGGAGGTTTGAAATAATGGAAAAGGCCAATGGGCAACACTGTCGGCAGGCCCTCAATTTCTCCTGCCTGCAGCTCAGTCAATGTCCATAGACTGCCCTATCTTTCGAAACGGCCACAACATTGAGGCCAGCAGCAAATCAAATGTTGAGTGCCTGTAGAAGTTAAATGCAACCATTCTACGCGAGGCAAACATAAAGCATAGGAAGGATCCAGGGTTACCTAGACCATAAATTCAGCTGTTGGATTATATTTTCCTATTGAGGAATATGTCAACACAGCTAAACTGTGTATCTCCAAGTATAAACACACACACTATTGTTGAATTAAAAATAATTTATTGGTGCAAGTGATATGTATCTCAACGCAGGCTACTTAAAATTTATGCAATAAAAAGAGCTGGTCAAGATCCCTCTAACTGATTATATATTGCCAAGTTGTAAGTTTCATTGAGTACATAATTCATTTAAACATTCCAATAGCTTCTACATTGGTTGGCCAGTCATAAAGTGGAGAATATTCAAGTGACTGCTCCAGTGATGAAGAAGCTACTGTTTATTAAATATTTCCTCCATTTTGCTGGTACAGGCTTGTAGACGAACTTCGTGGGTGGGTCCATCGACATGAAGTAATCAGTGACAAGTCGAGGAAAGGATCCAAGATGCTTCATAAATTAAGGACTTTATCGGTATGTACTTGCAACAAAAAAAACACTGACTTTGTGGCTTGTCAAGATCCTAATAATAAAATGTGCATGACATTTGCTGAAATAGAAGTCATTTGAACTTCATATTTGGAGATGAGAGTGCAATTGAGGGTCAGTGGGCTTTGGGAACATTTTTGGAGCTCTGTAAACAATGTGATACAGAGGAGCCAAAAAAAGTCTGTTTCCAGACAGTTACAAAAGGATCAAAATGTGATTTTTGAATCTTCAGTTGGCATGATCTACATCACTGGTTTCAAGTCCATAGGTTTCTTACAGGCTAAGGAAGTTGAATGTTGGGATTGAAAGTGTAGTTGGCTAAGGTACATGAATCTATCATTAATTGAATGGTAGAACACAATTGAGAAACCGCGTGACCCAATTCTGTTGAAATGTTTTCTGCTCTAATCCTGTGCCTTAACAGGAATGCGGTAGAGTTGCTGCCTTACACCGCTAGAGAACCAGGTCAATCTTCACTACGGGTGCTAGCTGTACGGAGTTTGTACGTTCTCCCTGTTCCGACGTGGGTTTTTTCCAACTGCTCCGATTTCTTCCTGCATCCCAAAGACATGCAGATTTGTAGGTTAATTGGCTTCTGTAAATTATTCTAAGGGTGAAGGATAGAACTAGAGTAGGGGTGATATCTGGTCGGCGCGGACTTGGTGGGCCGAAGGGTCTGTTTCCACGCTGTATCTCTAAACTAAATTAAACTATAAGACACATGGAGCTGGAGTAACCCGGCAACATAACACACAAATTGTTCCTTAAACTGGAAATCACAACATAGTCTGAAGTTTATTTTATTTATGAAACAAGTTTATTTTTAAAATTCTATATTATCCAGCAACATATTTGGAAAAAAAAGGAACTGTGACAATACAATTCTCATTTCTATTAATGGCACTCAACTGTAGTTTGATGGGATTCTAGTTGGTAGACTCCAATAAACATATAATTACATGGTAGTGAGAGTGAGTTCGAAAAATCATTTGTAAGTGTAATTTATTTTTAAAAAAAATTTATTGCTGTTTTACTTCAGCTCCAAGCAAAACATGATCTTTATGGTTGGCAGTTTTATATTTACTTTTTTCCACAGTATTTTCTCTTTTCCCAGATCAGCATGAGAATTACATTGCTGAGATTGGCACATCTTGAAAGGATAGTGGTTTGTCGGCATGCAAACATTATTTTACATCTCCTAAACATTAAAAACACATGTGATACAATTAATGCCACAATTACAATATTCATTAATTATAGGCCTTGAAGTTAGTGTGCTGCTTTGCAAATTTGATTGTAATAAGTTTTTCTCCAGAGATGAAACAGTATTTCTGATAAAGCAGAACAGATCCATTCATTTGGAGGTTCCCTGCCACTTGCACCAGTTTTTTATTGGCTATTTGTTTTGGACCTCAGCGCCATAGTTAAGATTAGGGGCGGCACCATGGTGCAGTGGTAGAGTTGTTGCCTTACAGCGTTTGCTGGTGATACATGCTCAATCCCGACTACGGGTGCTGTCTGTGCGAAGTTTGTACGTTCTCCCCGTGACCGCATGGGTTTTCTCTATGATCTTCGGTTTCCTCCCACATTCCAAAGACGTACAGGTTTGTCGGTTAATTGGCTTGGTCCCGAGTATGTGTAGGACGGTGTTAATGTGCGTGGGATCGGTGATCGATGCGGATATGGTGGGCTGAAGGGCCTGTTTCTATGGTGTATGTGGTCATTCACCATTTCAATGTTCTAACTTTGTCAACAAATTCTTCCAATTCTGAGAAATAATTTGTACATTTATTGATGTCATATGTTACAATATAGAATAAAGCCATTTGGCCCATCGAGTATACAAGCTCACAGAGTGATGCCATCAATCCCATTCCTCCACCCAGTTCCTTATCATGTCTTCTCACCCCTGATCCTACTGCTGCCCATCTACACTGAGAGAAATTTGTATTTGATAGTTAACCAACATATCTTTGAGAGGAAACCAGGGGACCCAAGGGAACATTCAACTCCAAAAAGACAGCATTGGAGATCACGCAGGTCACTGGTACAGTGGGACTTAAGAATAGCAAAGATAAACTGTGATCATTTTGAATGGCAGGCAAGCATGAGGGGCCACATATTGTTTTGTGTTCTAGTGATAGCTGTAATGCTACAGTGTCACCCCATATCCTTTTATATGATGAGAGAGGGGCTGACAGTTTTTGATGAATTAGTTGATGATGGCATTAAGCTGCCTTAATTGGTAAGTTTTAAGGAGTCAACAAGCTAGGAAATGTATTATTTACAAAACCAAGGCTCTGCAGTGCACTTCACAGCAGTGTGGGATGGTCATGTCAAGGGTTTCCTTCGTGACTCATTAGATAGAAATGGCACTTCTGAGTTAACTTCTGACCCAGCTGGTGGGTTCAAATTATACTCCAGAGATTTGGCCACATAAATGATGGAGTGCTGCACAGTCAGAGGTGCTGCTTTACAGATGATGCATTACATTTTCTACCATCACAGATGGATGTAGCAAGTCCCATATTGAAAACAACAGGGGAATGACCTTGATCCCTGGCAAGATTTATCTTTAAAACTGCATTATTAGAGGTCTGCTATTAACTCCTTACTATTTGCAGGAGGTTGCCACAACCTTTCCCAAACTTCAAATGTGTAGTACTTTAATATGCTTTGGGATCTCCCTAGGTCTTTGTTGCAAAAAATCATAATCTGATTCTTCCCCCCCCCCCCCCCCCCCCGGATAAAATATACTTTTGAGATCACAGGAGAAAGTTGAAAGTCCCATGAATTTGAAGCAGGCAGCACCTTACTCGTCATGCTTTTTTCGATGAGCAAAATGGTGAGCTGTGTTTGCTTTCAGCTATTTAAAAACATTTTCTAGGGTGTTCACTAAAGTCAAGTAGTTTTCTTTTGCTTGAAAGTTTTAAACAAAATAGTCCAAAGATTTCACTGTGATTCATACTTAATCAAAATGTTTTTTTATGAATATCAAAAGATTACCTAATTGGAAAGCTGAATCCAAGCATGAAATAATGCTAAGTTGTCCATGCCTTTGCACAGCCAAAGTACTCAGTTAAAAGGAAGCTTAATCCATAACGAATACCAATTGATTTCAACATAATAAACGTGCAACTTAAAACAAATCTTTCTCTTTTCAACACTGAATCATTAATTTTGTTTTTGTGTTGAAAGTACAGGGTTTTTCCAAATGATGTAATCATGATTAACTTCTCTGACTTTTCTCCATTTACCTCCAATATTTCTCCAATGCTGAATGCGAAAACTAAGATTTAAATTATTCTTTGGCAGCAATTTACACAAATTCCCATGGCAAAAGAATTTAAATCATTAAACACTGTTAGATTTCTTGGTGTTCAAATGTAAATCAATTTGGACCCGATATTGGTGTCCCTCATCATCGTTTTCCTCCAAGTCATTTTGGATCTGCAGTTACTTTTGATTTATGGCAGTGCACATTTTTGGTCTTTACTCTCTCTTTCTTCCCCCCCCCCCCCCCCCCCCCCCCCATCTTTGGCAGATTCTCGTTGAAGAGAGTAGCACTAATTCAGTGAAGTAGATCATTTGATGCCTTATCAAAATCAAATCTGCAGACTCAAAATTGTGAACTTTAGCTTCCAGTTGCACATAAACATGAATGTTTAGGATGAAATGATCAGTCAGTAAGATAGGCTGTTTCATTGACCTTTATGAAAGGTGTAATTACCATTCATCCTGGCAGATGGAGATTTTTCCATTACACTCCAGGATTGCGTCTTGTTAAACTTAGAATGCTACTGCACAGGAGACATAGTGGCAAGACTGACTCTTATCTGTCTGCACATAATTCATATTCCTGTATATCCATGTGCCTATCTGAGAGTCTCTTAAATACCACTATTGTTTCTGCCTCCACCACCGTGTTCCAAGCACTTAAGACCTCATGTGTAAAAAAATAATAAATAATCTTACCCTGTGCATCGCGTTTGCTCGCTGAATTTATCAAAAGTAAGTTAATAATGCCTTACTTTTGATGAAATTCAGCGAGCAAACGCGATAATTCCCGATATTTTGGACCTGTAAATATCCACGGCAAATGTCGGCTGTTCATTTCCGCCGGTTTGGCACCTTCAGTTCTCTCTTGAATTTACCTTACTTGCTATCTTTTTTTTTCCCTGTAAATCTAGGTAGCTGTGTCTCACGGTCACCCCGACTGGCACAGTAAATTGCAGCTCACAACCTCGCCGTTTTCTATGTTTTTAACGGGTGGGAAAATGCGTTTTTTCCCATCCACTAACATGTACCGAACCCTCGAGTGTCCTCCACTTGAGAATTTTGGTCACGTGGGTGCGGATCTACGCTCCAGTGACCTTTAGTGAAATCACCCTATTGAGGGGGTGGAAATATTTGGGAATTTGGCGATGAGTTACCCACTGCAAGTATTCAGATTGCAAGTGTTCAGATCACTATGTGATCTCCAGGTAGCCGGTTAACTCCCCCCTCCCATTCGCATACTGACCTTTTTGTCCTGGGACTCCACTGTCGGAGTGAGGCCCAACGCAAATTGGAGGAATAGCACCTCATATTTTGCTTGGACAGCTTACAAACCAGCAGTATGAATATAGAATTCTCTAACTTCAAGTTACCCTTGCTTTCCTCTCTCTCTGTCCCTCCCTCATCCTAGTTCTCTGACTAGTTTCACTGTCCTCCTGATTAAATTTTACTGATTGTATGCCTCGTTGTCAACTTCCTTTCAGCTAACAACGATCCATTCTACATTTTCCTTGATCATCTTCCCCTTTGATCTTCGTCTTCACACCTTAACCTTCCATATCTCTGTCTCCCTCTCCCCTGACTCTCAGTCTGAAGAAGGGTCTTCACCCGAAACATCACCCATTCCTTCTCTCCAGAGATGCTGCCTGTCTTGCTGAGTTACTCCAGAATGTTGTGTTTATATTCAGACTGTGATCTATTCTGTTGACCTGTTGTTGCAGATGATCCACAGTTTGGACAAAGATGAAGGCTTTAATGAGTATCTGAAAGACAGAAAACATATGGACATGCTTAGAAATAGAATTAGGGTTTTGGCAGCTAAAGGTTTGGAAATCAGTGGAGGAGCAATGAAATTTGGAAATACAAATCAGAAGCATGCTGTCTGAGATGGTTCCTGATATGTCACATGATGGTTATTATAAGACCTATAAAAGGAATTCAGATCAACAGTGCCATTATTCATAGCTGATGATACTTTTATTTAAAATATTATAACTCTGACCACACAGAGACCCAATGGGTATTGAACCCCTGCCCACCTACATTTCTCAGTGTGCCATCATATAACCTCAACATAGTTACAAGTTTCTTAATTTGGATGATGAACACTAATTCTGTGTTCTTGGTACATTCTTTAAAAAGTAAATGTCTTCAATTTCACTTTCTCTCCCTCTCACCCTCCCCCACTTCCTTCCACCCGTTTCCAACCACTCTCGCTTGTTCCCAACCCCTCTCCTTTTTATTCACTCCTTTTAACCACCTGGCATTCATACTATTTGTGTGATTCACTGGCATTTTACTGCAGAACATTTTTCTGCAGACACCACTATTGTGGGGCGTATCACTGATGGGGATGAGTCAGGAGAGAGATCAAGCAACTGTCCATATGGTGCCAGCGCAATAACCTGGCCCTCAACACCAGAAAAACCAAGGAACTGATTGTGGACTTTGGAAAGAGTAGGAGGGGGACCCACAGCCCCATTTATATCAGCGGGTCGATGGTTGAAAGAGTCAAGAACTTCACATTCCTGGGCGTGCACATCTATGAAGATCTTTCCTGGTCCGAGAACACTAACGCAATTATCCAAAAAAGCTCATCAGCGCCTCTACTTCCTGAGAAGATTACGGAGAGTCGGATTGTCAAGGAAGACTCTCCCTAACTTCTACAGGTGCACAGTCGAGAGCATACTGGCCGGTTGCATCGTGGCTTGGTTCGGCAATTTGAGCGCCCTGGAGAGGAAAAGACTACAAAAAGTAGTAAACACTGCCCAGTCCATCATCGGCTCTGACCTTCCTTCCATCGAGAGGATTTATCGCAGTCGCTGCCTCAAAAAGGCTGGCAGTATCAGTATCATCCTGGCCACACACTCATCTCCCTGCTACCTTCAGGTAGAGGGTACAGGAGCCTGAAGACTGCAACAACCAGGTTCAGGAATAGCTACTTCCCCACAGCCATCAGGCTATTAAACCTGGCTCAGACAAAACTCTGATTATTAATAACCACTTTCTGTTATTTGCACTTTACCAGTTTATTTATTCATGTGTGTATATATTTATATCATGGTATATGGACACATTTATCTGTTTTGTAGTAAATGCCTACTATTTTCTGTGTGCTTAAGCAAAGCAAGAATTACATTGTCCTATACAGGGACACATGACAATAAACTCACTTGAACTTGAACTTGGACTTGAACAAGCATTTTGGTTTTTTCTACCTATGACGCACATTATAATCTTATAGTCTGAATTCTCTCTCAATGTTTACATTGTAGAGGAGACATTCATGAAGCTGAGCTTATTATCTCGCTTATGTTATTGGAAAGGGAACATCAACAGTCTGCTAGCTTTGTTAGTGTACTGAAAGCAAAGGTTAGCGGGTTTTTGCTACCTTTGCAATTTAATATAAGACGGTGAAGGCCTGTCTTAGTTTCATCGGAATCCATTTTGTATTTTTATCATTATTACATTATTTGTATCATTATTAACTTCCACAGGCATGTATAGCTGCTGTAGGCACTGGCTCACTTATCATCATTGATGATACAACTGCTGATGGTAATAACATAATGAATTCTGAAGTATATAGACACATCCTATCTGCTCGTTCAAACGAATGCTTCAAAAATCATTGGCCAGCTGTTCGTTCTCCAATGACCCCAAACATACTGCGAAAGCAAGTATGTTTGGGATTATTGCTGAACCCAATTGAGCATGCCTTTTATATTCTGAAGAGAAAACTGGACCAACCCCCAAAACTAGCATAAGCTAAAGATGGCTGCAACACAGGTCTGGCAGAGCATCACCAGAGAAGACTCCCAGCAACTGGTGATGTCCATGAATCGCAGACTTCAAGCAATCATTGCATGCAAAGGATATGCAACAAAACACTAAACATGACATTGCTGTGTCCCAAACATTATGGTGCCCTGAAATGGGGGGACTTTGTATAAACACTGCTGTAATTTCTACATGGTGAAACCAAAAATGTATAAAAATGGCCTTTATTAAATTCTGACAAATGCACTTTAACCAGATGTGATTTTTTTTTTTCTATTACAAATCTCAAATTGTGGAGTACAGAGGCAAATAAATAAATGATAGGTCCTTGTCATTGTGGAGGGCACTGTATGTCATCGCTCCCAGTCACCATCCTTTCACAGACATCATCTTTATTCTATCTGCTCCTCCCCTTGTTAATTTGTTTGTGTTCTGAGTTCTCCAAGATCTTATAAAAGGTCATCAATCTGAACAATTAACTCTGTTCCTCGTTCCACACATGCCGCCTGGCCTGCTGCATATTTCTAGCATTCTAGTTTGTGCTTCAGATTTCATTACTTTGTTTTTAGATTATTTGATGAAGCTCCAGATTTAGGTGATCTATCACAAAAGCAAAGTGCTGGAGGAACTCAGCAGGTCAGGCAGCATCTGTGGGGGAAATAGACAACATTTAGTTTGGAACCCTTTTATCAGTCTGACCTGCTGAGTTCCTCTAGCGTTTTGCTTTTTGCTCAGATTCCAGCATGCACCGTTCCTTGTGTCTCCATTTCTACATTGAAAATAGTTTGTAATGTGGCTGATTTATTTCCTTACAGAAATCTGTGGATAAGAAGACTGATGTTGCCAATTATGTTACAAGGAAGTACACAGACATTGATGAGAAGTAAGTTATTATGTTGTAAATGTAATCCTCTTAAATTGTCTCAAGACATTTCTTAGTTTTGGATGGTTCAATGCAAAGTATTTATGGAATCACATATACCTTTTCTCGCCAACAAAAATCTAAGAGAAAACTGGATGAATATTTCAAGGCCCATGGGAGAAAACAATGTTGCAATATTCTTTTTGCAAAGTCTTGCAAAGCCTACCATGTGGTCTGAAGTTATTTGGTTGTAAGGAGTTCTCTGAAAAGTATGTCATAAATGGATGGCTTGGGATGACTTACTGTGGGAATCTTGTTATAAATCGTTTTTGTGGCAATGATGATGTGAGCCTGGACATTCTGTAATTCCGATACTTGACCTGGCTCTTCAGACCCTGGAATAATATAACACCAGAGCCAATTTATTCTATTACCCTAAATATAAATGCAAATGAATCATGCAGAAATCTCCTGAGTGCATTCCGTTGATTAGCTCTGTAATATTTTGATAAATACTGTTTGGAGTTTCCCTGAGTCTTGCCATAATTAAGATGGGTAATTGGAAGATATGCTTCTTCTTCTTCTTTTGTGTGGCGTACACAGCCTAACGTTGTTGGACAACTTGTTCTATTTGATCTTCCGTTTATGCACGTCGAGTTGATTGCAATAGCCGAAACAGGGCGGACCACGTGAAGGTTGCAATCTTCTAACCCCGGATGATATTCTGAGGAAAAGACGTGCAAATGTGTCTTCTGCTGTTTTTTGGTATATATGTGGACAGCTGTTTAGGTTTATTATTGTCATGTTTAGTGAGGTACAGTGAAAAGCTAATTTTGCATGCTATCCAATCAAATCTGATGATACTACATGTAAATACAATCAAGCCAAACTCAAATATAGTAGATTGAGCAAAGGGGAAGATACAGAGTACAGGTGGATTCTCAACATTGTAACGCAACAGTTCCAGAGACAAAGTCCAATGTCCATAATGGGGTAGAGGTGAATTGGACAGTATCCTAGCTTATGAAAGGACTGTTCAGAAGCCTAAGAGGGGAAGAAGCTGAGACTGGTAGTGGATGCTTTCAAGCTTTTGTATCTTCAGCCCATGTATGCATATGTATAAACATGTTTTATTCAACTTTTTGTGGATAGGTGTGATGCAGTATACCTTGAATGACATGTTTTGATCATTCTGGTTTAGTAGAGAGTCCTAAATTTTACAAGTAGTACTGGAGTAAAAGTAATGAGATTCAGTTCAGTCTCAAAAGCAGGTTTAAGCCTGATAGTTGATAGTTTAACCTACTCACAAAGATAGTGAGTTTAGGTGCTATTGAAGAAAAGATTGGACCGGTATTTGTTCTTGTTAAGGCGGAGACATTTGATGCATGCTAGGGATGAAAATATATTTTTGATCATTATAAGCCTTTTTCACTTCTCTGCAAATAAATTAGAAAATATGGAACCAATTATGTTCAGCAAGTTTTAATTTGAAATTCGTTGATAATCTTTTTGTAACATCTTCAAGTATTTAAATTAACTTTGGTGCATTAATTATTTCCACTTCATCCCAGGTGGCGACTCTTGGCCTTTTAGATTTTCATTTTAATTTCTGCCTCAATATCGAATGTTGAGACATATGTTCTAATGTTTTTGATGAAACATTTATTTTTATTTTTCTGATGTGGGCAAAATCTGATTGATATTAAGATGCCAAATTATATATGTGAGATAATGTTGTCAGTGCTGCAATATCTAGAGAGCTGATCTTCTCATGCACTCTTTTGCAAATGAGGAGAGTTTTGTTATCCTCACAACCTAAAAGCGTGCAGAGGCAAGAAAAGAACACAATTCCAGATATTCCAGTTTATATTCTTGGAATGAAAATGAGACTTTGCAGTGATGTAATACAATTTTTTTCAAGATTACACTGGGAATTGGTGTAACTGATCCAGACAAACAGGAAGCTTAAAGTGTGGAAAAAATTAGCAGGAAATGAGAGAAAATGCCCAGAAATTACAGTTTATATGAAAATCACCAATTTCATTGAGGTGGAGAGAATGGATGTAATTGGATTCTGTGTTGAAGTCTTCTTCTTATGGAGTCCACACACAAGATTAGAAGTTGATCAGCCCGAGCTGAACACACTTCTCGGCATCTGCATACAATGGTGTCTGTCTTGTCGCTTCTTGTGTGTGGTGGTGGGAAGATTGGTGGGAACAGGGCCGCAACGTGAACGCTCTTTCCTTGACCCCTGTGTCGCAATGCAAGGACTTGAAAGTAATAATCTCTATGAGTGTCATGAACTCATGTTTAAAAATGTTGACCTGCACTGAGCTAAATGTGTCTTGCCACCCATATTTTTTACTTGATTTGTATCCAGAAGCTGAACTTGCTGATCCAAAATGGCATGGTCCTGCACAAAGGCAGATTCTTGCCACTTTAACTGCTGCTATGTGGCGATCCGGGATAAACCATATGAAGGAGATGAAGAAAATTCAGCTGACAAAGCTGTCGGGTGCATGGAATGTTTCAGAAAGTCAGGGGTGTTCCGAATCATTCAATTGGGAAAAAAAATCAACAATTACATTTTAGTTATGAAATAATTTTAAAAATATCACAAAGCCATGACTGTATCATTAAAAGCATGAAAGCAAATACAATCAAATAACAAAAAGGGAGCTCTCTTTATTACTGTATTTCTCTGTATCTATTTCCTTTCCATTTAAATTATTGGATAAGATGCACATCATATTTGGGATTCCCCAGTTAATTGTAGGGGTCTGCTGGACAACTTCTGATAGTTAAAGCTGCAAATTTCATGTTGAATTCCATGTTGGATTAGAATTATGTAATAAGGCTGGGTAAATACAGCATGTTCCTGCTCCTCAGGAGTGTAAGTGAACAATTTAGATTATTTAGATTTCGAGTTAGATTTAGCTCTTAGGGCTAAAAGTATCAAGTATATGGGGGAAAAAGCCGGAGCAGGTTATTGATTTTGGGTGATCAGCCATGATCATATTGAATGGCAGTGCTGGCTCGAAGGGCCGAATGGCCTACTCCTGCACCTATTTTCTATGTTTCTATTTCAACATTCCAGAGCTTTGTGGTCACTCTTACTCATGTAAGCTTGTCACTCTTAAACGTGCAGGTTTTTAGTTTCCATTCCTCCTTGAAAATATAACTAGTTTTGTAACAACCATGGTGTGAACAATTCATTCATTTACTAATCCAATAATGTGAACATGTCTCCATGTGAAACATCTGAGATTTTGCTTCAGAGATGTAAATAAAACATGACTAACAACTTTCTTAAATGTAGCTAAAGTTCTCTGATGCTTTCCAGGGATTTTATTGGGAATAAACAGATGCTGGATCTCAGATCGGTGTAAAGAAAAATCATAATGGAACCTCATCAAATTCCTTGTATGTTCTTACATACTTGGCTGATAAATCTTTGTATCTTGTAAAGGAAATCTTGAAGAAGCCTACTGATATGAAGTGGCTTTTACAAAATACGGGCCCTGGCACCAGAGCAATAGGAGAATTGTAACTTAAAAAATATATTTGGAAAGTTGATTAAGAAACATACAGTGCAGCACAGGAATCGTCCCTTCGGCCCGCACTGTTTGTGCTGAATATGATGCCATATTACATATACCATATAACAATTACAGCACGGAAAGAGGCCATCTCGGCCCTACAAGTCCATGCCGAACAATTTTTTTTCCCCTTAGTCCCACCTGCCTGCACTCGTACCATAACCCTCCATTCCCTTCTCATCCATATGCCTATCCAATTTATTTTTAAATTATACCAATGAACCTGCCTCCACCGCTTCCACTGGGAGCTCATTCCACACCGCCACCACTCTCTGCGTAAAGAAGTTCCCCCTCATATTACCCCTAAACTTCTGTCCCTTAATTCTGAAGTCATGTCCTCTTGTTTGAATCTTCCCTATTCTCAAAGGGAAAAGCTTGTCCACATCAACTCTGTCTATCCCTCTCATCATTTTAAAGACCTCTATCAGGTCCCCCCTTAACCTTCTGCGCTCCAGAGAATAAAGACCAAGTAAAACTGCCAAGAAATGCCAAGTAAAACTGATCTCATTGCCCTGTGCTTGATCCATATCCCTCTATGCCCTGCACTTTTATGTGCCTACTAGACCAAGTTGAAACCGTTGGGTCCCGTCCCTTCAACGCGGAACATGGGTTTGCGGATGACGGGGCGGGGGGGGGGGGCCCATCGGGGAGCGGCCTGCCTGAGCACCTCACGCACAGGAGAGTGGGGTTGTTTGCAGTTGCACACACACACACAGTCCACACACACAACACACACCCCCAGGCCCACACACACCCACACCAGCACACACCCAGCACACACGTACAAGCACAAGGTGTTCTCACGCGTGGGCACACACACGCCGTAGCGCCCATCACACACTGTTTGATCGCCCCCTTAGGGACAGGGAGATTTTTTATATCACTTCCATTAATCAGTCGCTCCTTTTACCCAAGAAAAAAACACATCTCCGCCCTATCAAGGCACTCACGCATGTGAGCCGAGCACTCTGAGTGATGTAAAAAATTTCCCGAAGACCGACAACACTGTCCAGGTATGTTTCGAATGTTTGCACCTACGCTCCTTTTACCCCATCTCCGCCCTATCCACTCACGCATGTGCCCCTCTGGTGATGTCCACAACACTGTCCAGGTATGTGAATGTTTCTACCTCCTCTCGAGCAGTGCTGGGCATAAGGATGGTTTTGGCTTGGATCCTCATCACCTGAGTCTTTTCTGTATTGGGTGTAAGACCAAATTTTGTTGCAGCTTGTGAGAGTCTGTCTGCCTGTCTGTCTGTATCTGTGTGTGTGATAGGAGAGCTATATCGTCTGCAAAGTCAAGATCATCTATCTGCTCCCACATTGTCCACTGAATTCCATTTCTTTGCCCTTCAGTTGTTTCCATCATGATCCAGTCAATTGCCGGAAGGTACAGGAATGGTGACAATCGACATCCCTGCTTGACGCCCGTCCTGACACTAAAGCTCTGAGAGAGCTGGCCTGCATGCATAACTTTGCATGAGGTTCCATCATACGAGTTCTTGATTAAGTTTATGATCTTGGTGGGAATGCCACAGTGGTCCATTAGGCGCCATAGTGTTGTTAAATGCTCTCTCAAAGTCGATGAAGTTGATGTACAGGGGTGTGTTCCATTAAATAGACTGCTCAATGCTGATGCGTAATGTTGCTATGTGATCTGTGCATGAGCGATCCTTCCTGAATCCTGCTTGCTGGTCCCGTAGCCTCTTGTCTACAGCTTCCTGAAGACGGTTGAGGATGACCCGGTTGAGAATTCTACTGGGTACAGAAAGTAGGGTGATCCCTCGGTAGTTGTCACATTTTCTTAGGTCACCTTTTCTTTGCAGTTTCATGATGTGTCCCTCTGCCCATTCTGTGCGTGTCTTTTCCTCTTCCCAAATTCTCCCAAAGAAGCCATCGAGCATGTCTGTTGATGAGTCTATATCTACTTTCAGGGCTCCAGGTGGAATATTGTCAGGACCAGCAGCCTTGGCAGTTTTCTGTTGCTTGATTGCAGCCTTTATATCTGATTTTGTTGTTCTGTCACACTTAATTTGTAGTGGTATCCTGGCTTTGGGAATGTGTGTCTATACTGCCGGTGGTGGCCTGTTTAGGACTTCTTCAAAATGTTCTACCCATCTGTCGAGCTGTTCATCGTGGGTTGAAAGCAGTTGACCGTTCTTGTCTGTAATTGGTTTATTACTATGCAGATATGTCCCAGACAATTTCCTTGTGATGGTATATAACTCCCTTGTGTTCCTTTGAGTCACCGCATTCCTGCCTCTTTGTCTAGCCTCTCCACCTGTGTTCGCTTGTCCCTCCTGATGTTCTTTCACACTTAGAAACATAGAAGCATAGTAAATAGGTGCAGGAGGAGGCCATTCGGCTCTTCGAGCCAACACTGCCATTCATTGTGATCATTGCTGATCGTCCCCTATCAATCCCCATGCCTGCCTTCTCCCCATATCCCTTGACTCCACTAGCCCCTAGAGCTCCATCTAACTCTCTCTTAAATCCATCCAGTGACTTAGCCTCCACTGCCCTCTGTGGCAGGGAATTCCATAAATTCATAACTCTCTGGGTGAAAACGTTTTTTCTCACCTCGGTCTTAAATGACCCCCCCTTTATTCTAAGACTTTGGCCCCTGGTTCTGGACTCGCCCAACATTGGGAACATTTTTCCTTCATCTAGCTTGTCCAGTCCTTTTATAATTTTATACGTTTCTATAAGATCCCCCCTCGCCTTCTAAACTCCAGTGAATGCAAGCCTAGTCTTTTCAATCTTTCCTCATATGACAGTCCCGCCATCCCAGGGATCAATCTTGTGAACCTACGCAGCACTGCCTCAATCACAAGGATGTCCTTCCTCCAATAAGGAGACCAAAACTGTACAGATGTGGTCTCACCAGAGCCTTATACAACTTCTTGGAAAGTTGATTAAGAATATGGAACAGTGTAGCACAGGAATTAGCCCTTCGGCCCACACTGTTTGTGCTGAACATGATGCCAAGTAAAACTGATCCCATCGCCCTAGAAACATAGAAAATAGGTGCAGGGGGAGGTCATTCGGTCCTTCGAGTCGGCACCGCCATTCATTGTGCTCATGGCTGATCATGGCCCTGTGCTTGATCCATATCACCCTATTCCCTGCACTTCTATGTGCCTATATAAAAGCCTCTGAATTGCTTTATTTAATAATGTTTAATTTATTTAAACTAAAGCTGTTAATTTAACACTATTAATTTAAATTAACAGTAAATATGTCGGTGCAAAATGCGTTTATAACACGATGACAGAACGTGGCTATTCAGTGAGTTGGGAGTTAGGATAATTGGTTTCTTGCTCAAGTTTAGTGATGATAAATACCTACATTTAAAGTCTTTGGTTATATCCCTGAGAAAGGAATCAGACAAATACTGTAGTTTCAAGAATTAAGTTATTGTGCACTGGATGGCAGCAATCCAGAACATTTTTTCCTAAAACATAATGATTTCAGATAAAACATTCAAGAAGACAACTTTAAAAGAGAACTTCAAGGATATTAGTATCTAAGGAGTAGATACTTAAGGAATATTGATACTTAAGGAGTTTGACTTTGATCTAGTACTCTAGAAAACAGGAGTTAATGGTAAAATGAATACCTTAAAATATAAGACTACTTGTTATTGCGAATGAGTTCATAACTAGATGACTTCATAATTGGATTCAGTTCAGAAGCTAAACAGATGTGAACACTGGTTACCAAGTCTGCAGGGGGGAAAGGTGAGAGAAACCAGTCAGAATAATGGAAGATAGTCCAAAAACTCCCACATGTGATCAGGCGGGCCAAAAAAAAACTGAAGCCAAATGTAAGAATATTAGGTACAGTCATAACAAATGAATTGGCAAAGGAAAATAGCTGAAGATGAGATAAAATGTTTAATATATGATGTGCACTTTCTTAATGAATTCACTGAAAATAAAAACTGAGCGACCAACAAAGAGAGGAAAAATTAAGATTAAAGATATAATGTTTCTAAAGGTGGTTCAAAAGCAAATAAATCTAAATAAGAAAGGACATGAAATGGCATAAAATCTAGAAGGGATATCATTCGGGGTCCTGAGCCGAATCGTTACCTATCCATGACCTCCATGCTGCTTGACCCACTGAGTTACACACTTTGTGTTTCATTCAAGATTCCAGCATCTGCAGTAACTTCTGTCTCTCTGACATTCATCATAATGCTCATGTATACCACGGCGGTTCCATTTGAGATTATCTAATCCTATCTGATGTCATCAATTGGTAACCAGCCGTTGACTTAACTATTTTCAAACAATGCAATAAAAATAACTAACTTGGGCAAATCTGATGAAAAGAACAGAAATCAATTAATTGAATTAATAAATGATGTTGTATTCAATGGCAGATAACTGTTGTACAGTACCATCAGGAACAGCCTGACCATCCTTTTTGGGTTCTTGGAATATTTAAAGAAAAAGAAAGATGGCTACTTAACCATAGTAGACCATTGATAACGAGATGACTTTAAATACACCAAACCATAAAGAACTAATTCAACACCAATGTTGGGTAATCTCAGCAGGTTTCTTGGTGTCAGAATAGCAAGTGAACCATTCTGGATTTCAATTGGGCATCTATTGATTGCGTATATAAGAAAAGGTACAGTTTTCTGGTGTGAGTCTCTATTTTCTAGTACTATGCTTGCAAATTAAACAAATGTAATATTCCTGTTAACCTTTGTATTATCTTTAAATTTTCTGTAAGATGAGTGCCCTGGTGTCTTAGAAGCTGAAGAGCCAAAGATTGTCCAGTCTTTCCATAGAAGTCCCAACATTCAACACTGTGCTTGGTTTTCCCGCTGCATTCTGTTCATTCCCTGGAGAGAATATTTTCTCCTGCAATGGAGAATTCTTGGTATTGGGGGTCGAAGAGCCCTGAACACTACATTCAAAACTTTGTAGCGCACTGACTAACACCAGCCCCTGCACAAATGGCCTTGCGGGGCAATTCGCCAGCCGGGGGCTTTGACTTTGATCTGACTCGGGGGGGGGAACTATTTTGTTTTGTTCAGGCTGTGTAATTAATCATTTTTATGATCTTTATTGTTTAATTGATTTGTTATACATTTTTATCATTCTATTGATGATGATGATGATGATTGCTCGGAACCTTTTCTCTTCATGAGGCCTGGAGTTCACTCTCTATTCAAGCGTAATTTACCCATTGAATAATTAATCCATGGCCTCAGTTTGTTTCTTCCTGTCCCCTGAACCATGGCCTCAGTTTGTTTCTTCCTGTCCCCTGAACTGCTCTAATACTGAGTGAAACTAACATGCCAGTCCAGGACTGCAGGACATACAGGTACTTCACAAAGCATTTCAACGTACAATTACTAAAACGTGAAAGTCATTGCAGGCAAGAGTAATGATAAAAATCTCAGGTGTCCTCGAAGAGGAAGGTGCATGCCATGATGAGGTAACTTGAGTATGCCTTGGGACATCATAATCCAGTGCTGATTACAGCAAATTTTGGGCATTTTCTAATATTTATCATGAATGGAATGCATCAGTTTAATTATGTTGACGATATGGCTTGCATATGAGAGTATTGCCCAATTGTTGGTAGAGTGAAAATGTTAGTAAAATCTTAAACCATATCAGAGGTATCTTGTCATTGTATGGATGATCATCCCCAGATCCTATTTATCTGCAAATAAATAGGGCGGTCACGGTGGTGCAGCGTTAGAGTTACTGCCTTACAGCGAATGCAGCGCTGGAGACCTGTGTTCGATCCCGACTATGGGTGCTCTTTGTACGGAGTTTGTGCGTTCTCCCCGTGACCTGCGTGGGTTTTCTCTGAGATCTTTGGTTTCCTCCCACACTCCAAAGGCGTACAGGTTTGTAGGTTAATTGGCTTGGTAAAATGTTTTAAAAAATTGTCCTGAGTGGGATAGTGTTAATGTGTGGGGATCGCTGGTCGGCGTGGATCCGGTGGGCCGAAGGGCCTGTTTCCGCGCTGTATCTCTAAACTAAAGTTAAATACATTTGTACCTGTTCAACCAGAGCAAAACATGCCCCATAAATTTCAAATGTGATGAAGTGATTACTTGGAACAAATTAAGTTAAAGCACTCAGATATTTATTATCTTCCTTTTTTAACTGGCGGTTTTTGCTTCCAAGTTAACATATCTTGCAAATATTTACTGCTTGATTAATTGCAATTCTCTGTGATAAATGCTCTGTGTGATGAAGGCATAATCCCTTCATATCATGCCTTGAGCAATATAGCTAAATCGTGTTCATGTTTTAACCTAGATCCCATCTTGACAGAAACTCAGGGAGTGAATTGCAAGTTTATTATGCGCCAGACAAGCGTTACCCAAGCTTCTTTGAAGCCATTCGTAGGAGAGGAGATACATTTTATCTGATATCATTTCGGAGGGTAAGTTCATGACATTTTTACGGCATGGATAAGTACCGTGAACATGCTTTGCCTTTATTGCTCTGGCAACCAGAACAAATCAAAACTGTGATGATCAAAATGATATTTCCAAATGATTCTTCATTTCTGATTAATGTTTTTATAAACTGCTGTCCATAAGTGCATAAGGCATCTTTGAACTCCAGTTGATTATATTTAATGAATCTAATGAGTCTAAAGTGGGCAATACTAAATTTAATGGTATATCTATCTATATATTACTAAAATTCTCATCTTGTTTGTTTGTATGCGTATGTGTGGGTGTCCCCCCGAAACGACGTCAAAAGGGTTCATTCCCCTTTAAAGATTATGTAAATTGTCATTTGTTAGTAGCATTATGACATTGTCTTTGATTAACAGTTTAATAGTTTATACTTTCTTCACGATAAAGGTAATGTTAACTATGTCTGTAGTTTTATGAATGGCTGTTCACTTTGAGGTGTCTTTCCCGACAATTGTAATTGTCCTGCGGCTGAAAGTCCAGCAAGGAATTTGATTCAATCACTACGATTTTACATCAAAATTATGATTAACTTAAGGTAAAGAATGAATTTAGCTCGAATGAAACACCTTGTACAACCTCATAGTATTTCAAAGTGCCTCACGGCAAGTTAAGTAAATTCCCTGTCATGCGGGAGGCATGAAAATCAGCATGTGCACAATAAAACTGTGGGAATAAGGGCAATAATCCAATTCTGAATGGGATACTTGAGAGAACTCTTTAAAATTGTAAATTAGATATTTTATCTTTGAGTGCACTTGATTTTTAGTAATTACGCAATTGCTTGATGGGTTCCACTTCCTAGCATTCAGTGTTCCGCCATTCATCTGCTGCATAGCCCTTGGTGTACTTCAGACATTGTACACAACTGGTTACTGATTCAGATTAGGCTTGGAGTTCAGCAGACAACAACAATCTTGGCCAGAAGAACTGGATGCAATTGATGCTGGCAGCATCAAAGGAGTGCAAACTTAATGAATGTCAAGGATGTTAAAGTAATCAAAGTCAAGGATAAAAGGTAGACAAAAATGCTGGAGAAACTCAGCGGGTGAGGCAGAATCTATGGAGCGAAGGAAATAGACAACGTTTCGGGTCGAAACTCTTCTTCAGACTATGAAGAGGGTTTTGACCCGAAAGGTTGCCTATTTCCTTTGCTCCATAGATGCTGCCTCACCCGCTGAGTTTCTCCAGCATTTTTGTCTACCTTTGATTTTCCAGCATCTGCAGTTCCTTCTTAAACAAAGTCAAGGACAAAGGTGATTTTTTAAAAATATATTGAGGAGATAGACTTCTAAAGATGATCTTTCACATGCCGATGTTCCTTAAAGATAAATTATCCATAGCATTCTCATTTGTCTACAAACTATTGCCCAGGATGTTTCAAAAAAATAACTTGGGTTTGCTACCTTCTGTCAGTTGTGTGACTTGCATCTTTGAATGTTACGAGACAATTTGCCCACATGAGCTCTTTGTTAAAACTATTTTAGAAGCACAACAGCATTTAAATACTCAAGAGTGATCTTGGAGTCCTCATAATTCAAATGCAATTTAAATAACACTAAGTAAATTACTTATCTTTTTATGGATGTGTTTGAATCCAGAGCCTGAGGCTCTTGGGATTGCACATCAGTGATGTTGATAACGATGCCAGCCACTTAATATAGAGTTGTAAATCTAGAATGCTTCATGTGGCGTTTCAGTTTTTCAATCTATTAAATGACAGTGTTCAGTCTATTGGGTTGAATCTAGCAGCAACTACTGCATTAAATAATTTCTTAGACAGGAGTAAAAAGGAAATTACTACTGAAAATGATTTCCATGGAAACACAGTTGTCTTCACGTCACTGTTTCTTCTCTTCTTGGAACCCGATAACACTTATAATTAGGAAATTGATATTAAGTACACACTGAAACAGACTTGCAAACAATAAAAGGGTTGCAAATTTTGATAGAAGTCATTGTTACATGTATTTCCCTTATGGACTTGGCCTTTAGTGAACTATTCTGAAGGTCAACAAACACAAACAAATCAACCATTTGGTGCTTTGAAACAAGTGGGCAGTTACTCAACCTGTAATGCGTTTGTTGAAAAGATATTACAGGTGCACAACCTTTTATCCGGAGTTCCGGAAACCGAAAAACTCCGAAAACCGGCCATTTTTTCCAGGATATCGTCTGCACACCAAAGCTCGCGTTTGGCGCCAAACTTGACCCAAAACGACCCACGGTCAACCCAGATCTGTACTACTGTAGCGGCTGCCTCCCCCCCGGAGACCAGGGAGACACTTAAACATCTGTAAATCATTGCTTAAATGTTAGTCAGTTAGTTTGGAGGGCTTTTATGTGAAGGGGGTGGGGGGGTGAAGGGGTAAACTTTAATCCTTAGTCCCCTACCTGGTCGGAGAGGCGGGGAGCGGTCAATGCCTTACCGGGTCGCCGTGCAGTAAGCTCCGCAGCGCTGTGGCCGCCAACTCCCAGCTGGGGCTGCAGGCGTCCGGCCGCGGGCGGCGCCGGTTGTAGCTCCGACCCTGGCAACTCTACCCCTGGCTGCGCGGCGCTCCAAGTCCACCGCCGCCCGCGGCTGGACGCCCGCAGCCCCAGCTCCGCGAATGTTGGGAGTCGGCGGCGTCGCAGCGCTGGGATACCAGTGGGGAGCCGTGCGGTAAGCTCCGGAGCGCTGTGGCCGCCGACTCCCAACATTCAAGGAGCTGGGGCTCCGGGCGTCCGGCCGCGGGCGGCGCTGGATTTGGAGCGCCGCGCAGCCAGGGGTAGAGTTACGATGTGTTGGGAGTCACCGACCAGGTAGGGGACTAAGAATTAAAGTTTCCCCCTTCACCACACCCCACCACACCGCCACCACCACCACCACATAAAATCCCTCCAAACTAACTGACTAACATTTATGCAATGATTTACAATGGGGGGAGGAGGGAAACTTCAGACAGTCTGAAAGAACTTTGATAGTGTGGGCTACAGGGGATTTATGTAATACATCTATTAAATGTATGTAGTTGAAAGGCAATTCAGAAGAGGTCTGGCTCAATTTGACCAAATCAGATGATGGTTACTACAAGGGAGAAAGTAATCTGAAAAGGAAAATCGACGTTATATCAGACCACGTTGGAGTAACTTGATAGTGTGCTACAGAAGGTAGTGGAACTGCAGATGATGGATCTCTGTGTTGGAGTAACAGGTGGGCTGATCTCTGGATAACATGGATGTGATGTTAGGACCCTTCTGCAGGCTGATGCAGTCTGTTGAGTTACTCCAGCACTTTGTGTAATTTCACCTTAAAACTAAGCGCCAATGCCACTTGTCTGCCTCTCTGTCTCTGACCATGATCTGGATGGTCAAATTCTGGCTTTCTAATTTTTCCTTTGGTAATCTCCATAATTATCAGATTTTCAGGGAGAATTTAGCATTTTTTAGGTATATTCATATTAATTTTTCAAGGTTAAAAGCAGTAGTATAAGTAATCAACAAGTCGAACTTGCAATTTATTGCTAATTGTTTTTGCACGTGATTAAAAGGATTGGCTCAAGATGTCTTGCAGTAAAGAAAGATTCATTATTGCCCAGGCAGCTGCACTTGATATTTGATAGTTCATTAAGTTCTTATCAAGAGGAATCTGCAATGATTTTCCTCGCGGAATTTTGATTCATGATGTGTGCTTTTTTTCTAATGCCTTTATGATAGATAATGAGAATGAAAATAAAATATTTCAGTCGGAAAAGGAGTAACGCTTAAATCCAAGTAAGATGTGGTTCATTGCCTGCCTTATAAAAGATTACCCAGTGCACCACTAGTATTAAAGCAATACAGAATTAGTCGCCACTCCCAGCACCGGCATTCAGATAATGCTGATTTGGGATGCTCTTCATTTTCAGGATATAGATTATGAGTGAAAAAAGATTCAGACAAGTGATTTTTGGTATGCTGTATCTGAGGAATGCTTGTGAAAATAAGTTAAGCAATGTTAAGGGAAATTGGGTGGAGTTCTTCAAGATTCAAGAGACATTTATTGTCACATGCACCAATTGGTATAGTGAAATTTGGGGTCACCATACAGCCAGACAAATAAAAAAAGAACAAAACATGATAGTATTTTAACATAAACATCCCCTGCACAGCGGAATCAAACTTTCCCACTGAGGGAAGGTCCAAAGTTTAGTCATCTTCCTCTTTGATGGTTTTTGATATACACCCGTGGTCGGGGCCTCCCGAGCATTCCGCAGTCGCCGCTATGGGTGGCCCGATGCTCAGGCCCTCTCGCCGGGATGATGGAACTCCGACGTCGGAACGGGAGAACAACCTCAGCGGCTTGGACCTCTGAATCGGCCACTTCCTACCGGAGTCCACAGCTCCCGAAGTCCACAGGCCGCGCCAAGCGGAGACCCACGCTGGCAGCCCTCGGCAAAGGGCACCGCGATGTTGAAGTCAGCGCCGCCCGCGCTGGAATCTCTTCAAACCACAGCCCGCGATGTTGTTGTAGCAGGCCCAGCACTCCGGAGTTTCAACGGCGATCCCAGGTGAGGCATCGCCCGCTCCACGACGTACCCAGCGCTGCGCCACCGCTGCTGCTGCTGCTCCAATCCAGGTGGTAGGCCGCGAGGAGGGGGGCAAGGACGTGACTCGGAGAATAGTCGCGTCCTCGTCAGGAGGCGACTGGGAAATGGTTTTCCCCTTACCCTACCCCGTCCCCCACATAGAAAAGCTAAAGAAACCTCCTCAACATACTTGTAAACAAACTAACAAAAAAAAAAGATGGAAAAAACGGACAGACTGAATTGAATTGAATTGAATAACCTTTAATAATCCTTTACAGGAAATTACAGTGCCACAACAGCTTCAAGACAGACATAACACCACACATTTCCACAGATAGCTTCAATACTTAATAAGTTAAAATACAATGAATGAATACTAAAAAAAATCCAAAATTATTTTTGTGCATTATAAAATGATGTAGGCAGAGGCAGCCTTCATGCGGCGCCCCTAGTGAATAATTCTTGCCAACCTCTTTCTCCAATGATTACTACCATCATTCATGTTTGGAAACAATTACCATTACACAAACCAAACACCCACCCTCAATCAATGGCATCTACTTCATGTTGCCTCAGAAAAGCAGCCAACATAATCAAGGATCATTTACACTACGACCATTCCCTCTTATCCCCTCACTCGCTGTGCAATAGATACAAAAGCTTGAAAAAAACTCCCACCAGTTCCAGGAACAGCCTCTTCCATGCTGTTAATGGTCCTCTCATAACATAAAGGTGTAGTTCTGACCTCCCAACCTAACCTCTGCACGTTCTCTTTAACTTTAAAGCTATAATGCTGTAACACTACAGCCTGAACTCTATCATTTTTCCTCTTCGCGCAATCTGTTTACTTGTGAATGCTGCAAAGGATGCGGCAGTATTCACTGAATGCTCATATGGATAACTTCCTGGGAGCTGTTCAGTGTACATGGAGAAGAATTGTGAGAACTGGTTCCTTGTAGAAGATGGAGGTCATCAGAGCAGCGTGCAATATTGTTGGTGGCATTGCCAAGAAAAAATAGTGTTTGCTTATGAGCAGTTTATTTCGGTTAGAATAGAGTATTTGACAGGAAGAAGCATGGAAAGAATAATAAATTACGTTATTTTCTTTTTCTTATGCATTCTTAATAGTTTTATATGACCGTTTACGGTCTTTACTCGAAGCGCTTCGCAGTTTTCCGGCGCTGTGTAAGTGTCGAGGGCCTCTTGGATAATTTTCTCCTGCAATGGCTTATTAGAGAGCCTGTTGATACTGGCCGCTATTCTTGGCGCTAGCATCATTCCGGTCCTCGGAGGCGCCGCATACCTGCTGACTACACCCAGTAGCTCTTCTTCCTCCAGCTCGCCTGGCATGCTTGCGCTGTCGTCCGCCTGCCCTAGTGATAGGCCAGCCCAGTCCTGGCCTCCCTTACTGACCTCAAACAAGGAGGGAACAGAAGGGTGTGGTGATGGTTTGGAGGAGGCCAAAGCCCGTCCTCCTTGGAGATGCCTTGCCTGCATCTCCTCCTCGAGCATCTGCTCGAGCAGCTGCCTTATGCAGCTTAAGCGGCTGTCTCCCCGTTTCGCCGGTGGAGAGTGTTCCCGTTCCTCCGACGAGTCGGAGGCCACCGGCCGGTCTGTTTTTCGGGTTGATTTTCTCCCTGTGCGGGGCGTCGAAATCGGCGGCCCAGGGAGCGGCTCGGCGTCGGGTGTGCGGGAGCGTTCAAACAGCTCCTCCGCCGCTGGTGGCTGCCGCCCAGATGTTGACCCCTCCTCGGGTGGAGTTGGGCAGGCAGTCCTCTTTGTTGGTCGCTTTCGGGTAGCCATAGCTTCTTCCTCCGTTAGCGACTCTCTGTAATACAAAAGACTCACTTACCTGAGGTCTTGTCTTTATGCTGCAGCTGGAGAGCCTGGCTCCAGCTGCTGCCGCTGTTGCGCTGCTGACGTAATGCCGCGCCTGCGCACTGGGTGGGTTCTTCACGTAGTCACTCACGTGACTCCGAAGTAAAATTAGAAATAGAATTTGCCTTGCACAAAGTGAACTGTACACTGGGCACAAAGGCTTGAGGCACAGCCAGACAATTGGTCGGTGGTAATCTTAACTGACCTTTAACGATGTGCTTTATATTATAACTGTAGGCCCCCCCTCGGTCATGACTGACCATGGGTGATGCATCCTAGTTGTTGGCTACTTGCTCCAAAACTCTGCTAGAGCAGCGTCGCTTGTGGCAGAAGAGACCAATGCGGGAGTGACAGTCTCTGTCACAAAGGTCACATTTGTGTGTGGTCGCTGGTTTGTTGAAGTTGCTGCGCTCCTTTCTGCACTCCCGCGTGTCTGCCACTGCGTTCATCAGTTTCTCTTCCCCCATTTTGAGATGTTGGTTCAGGGTACCTCTCCACCTCGTGCAGTCAGCTGCAACGCTCTCCCAGGACCCCTCATTGATGTCGAGCACCTTCATATCTCTCTTGCAGACATTCTTGTGATGTAGCTGGGGGCGGCCGATGGTTCTCTTCCCAGATGTCAGCTCTCCACAGAGGATGTCTTTTGGAATACGGCCATCCTCCATGCGGTGGACATGGCCCAGCCACCGCAGTCTGTGCTGCCTGAATAGAGTGTACGTACTGGGAAGGCCAACGCGAGACAGGATCTCGGCAATGGACACTGTCTTGCCAGGATATGCCCAGGATACGGCGGATGCTTCTAAGGTGGAAGGTGTTGAGTCTTCTCTCCTGTCTAGCATATGTAGTCCATGTCTCACTGCCGTTCAGCAGTGTGCTGTTGACGCCGGCCTTGTAGACTGCTATCTTTGTCTTCATCATCAGCTTTGAGTTGGTCCACACTCGAGTTGTGAGGTGAGCGAGAGTAGTAGCTGCCTTCCCGATCCTCTTATCATTTTCTGTGTCCAAGGAGAGGTTGTCGCTGATGGTGGAGCCGAGGTATTATTATTTTCATTGTATTATTTTCATTGTTACATTACAATACACTTACCACTTGCATATCTCTTCCACAGTCGCTGCCTGATACTGTCAATTAGATTGTGATCTTTATCATGATCTTTATCAAAACAGAGGATTGACCAATAGGAAGTATCAGATAATTGTTAGATTTTCTTTCACAGCATATTCACAGATTTTATTGTTTTAATGCTGAATGAGTGAATAATATCCATAATAACCTTGTTGGATTAATATTGTCTGAATTTTCTACAAATTGATTTACTCCTTAATTGAGTTGTTCCGATCAAATTAATTTTTTCTTACTTTCTTTTAATTTCTTCCGAGGTGGTCGAGTTTGTGTGAGTTCTAAGGTGGCTGCTAGGTTTGGGAGGTGCACACTACTTCCACTGATTATGCTGACATCCTTAAAGGGCCTGTCGCACTTAGGCGATTATTTTCGGCGACTGCCGGCGACAGACACAGTCGGAGCAGGCGACTGGATCCCCCCCACGACAATGTCTACGGCGACCTATCTCCTAGTCGATGTCAAGCTACGACAACCAGCGGCACAATTCTTTGCAACTAATGGGCCTGTCCACTTAGGCAATTTTTTTTTTAGGCAACTTCCGGCGACTAGTTTGTCCACACATGTTCGCCAATGGTCGCCGGTAGTAGTCTCAGTCGCACAAAAAGTCGTAGCGTCTTTCTAAATTTTCGACATATTGGAAACATTTTGGCTTCAGTGGGTTTGACGCCAATGAGCGTAGCTTGACTTCTCCTGATGTAGGTGCTGTCGTAGGTTGTCGCCAGGAAGGCGTAGGCTGTCGCCGGTTTTTCGGCAACCTGCTACGACAATGACAGTCGCTGGCAGTTGCCTAAAAAATTGCCAAGTGGGACAGGCCTATTAGGACGTCTACCTACAACCACACAGGCGACAACCTACGATATACAAGGTCAACCTACGTCCCCTCCCGACAAGCTACGGCAAGCAACGACCCTGTCGGCGACAACCGAAGACAACTCATGTCATATTGGCTTTCGAAACAATGTGATCCAATGTTAACATATCACTGGGGTTGCAGGGTAGGGTTTCCAATCATTCTGCATCATGACTACCATGGAGCAACATCAGAGGGCATTACTCTTATTACAACAACAAGCCCTGCTGCTTGCAGCAGCCCACCTGCTTACTGATCAGCCAGACAGAAGTACACCAAGAAAGGGGAAGAAGAAGCCCAAGAAGAGGGCTGTGTAGTCGAGGTGCTTGTTCCTGAGGTGACCCATGTTGGGCCAGAATATGAACATAATAACTGAGCTCCAGCAAGAAGATGAGGCTGCCTTCAGAAACTTCACCAGGATCCCCCCCTGAGCTGTTTCAGGTGCTGAAGACACAGGTGGGTGCTCTCCTGGAGAAAAAGGAGACCTTCATGAGGAAGCCACTGGAACCAAGCCTGCGCCTAGCCTTCACCCTCCACTACCTGGCTTCAGGAGACTGCTACAAGAGCCTCTCCTACAGCTTTCTTGTGGCCCACAACACCGTCAGCAAGGTTGTCCGAGAGACCTGTGAGGCCATCATCGATGCTTATGAAGAAGAAGTCATGGACTGCCCTAGTACAGCAGGTGAGTGGAAGAGGATGGCGCACGGCTATGAAACCAGATGGAACTTCCTGCACACATGTGGGGCAGTGGGTGGCAAGCATGTGGCCATCCGATACCGGTCCACCCAAGGGATGTTCTATGTTCTTTAACTACAAGAAGTTCCATTCCATCGTACTATTAGCTGTGATGGATGCAAACTACAACTTTCTGTTTGTGGATGTGGGCACACGTAGAAATGTAGAAACAGAAACATAGAAAATAGGTGCAGGAGGAGGCTTTTGAACATTTCAAAATCCAGCAGCGACAAGAAAAAAGTTACGAAATTTGAAGAGACAACTCACGACCATAGAGGAGTCACCCCGCAACCATGTGGCGACAGCCTAGTAGCCTGTAGTCGCCGAATAAGTCGCCCAAGTGGGACAGGCCCTTTAAGATCCCAGCAAAAGGAGCATAAGTTCTCAGTGCCACCCCAAACATCAAGGGCCAGGGACTCCCACGTGTCAATGACGATATCACATTTATTCAAGAGGGCCTGGAGAGCACCTGTTCATTGCACGCTTCCTTCCGTGGAACACTCTTGATTCCTGACCACAAGCCATCCTGTTCCAAGTGCACTCCCTGTGGCTTGTGTATTAGAAGTATTATGTCCTCTGTGTTTTTAAAATATAGCTGCTAAACAGACATCTGAAACTGAAAGCAGAGGCCTTGCGGGTCTGAACATACATCCTGACAGAGAAGTGGAACCGGGTACCACTGTACCATCAAAGCCCTTCAGCATGACCTATATTTAGAGCTAGACTAGCAAATGGATCTCATAACTATGTTTCCATAAAAGAAAAGCACTGTGAAAAAGTTTACCATACTGAGATTATTCTCTCTCCCACTGTAATCTATAGATATTTTTAAGAATGGTGTTTGTGGTGAACTGGTTTAAGCTTGTGTGGCACAACAGCATTCAAAACACTCTGACTTTATTGTTTTAGTGAACTGCGTGCATCTGTGAAAACATCTTTGATTCCCTGCCAGCTGAACTGCACAAGACCGACACAAAAGCAGAACAGCCAAACTGATTATATATGGACCTTGTTTGTTTTCTACCAACTGTAAAATGTGTTTGTGATTTGATTTTTGTTTGTGATGAGCAAAGAGAGAGAGAGAGAGAGAGAGAGAGGCATCTTTGAAACAAATGATTTCAGTAGGGAACGCATATCCTGCAACGTAATCACTTCAGCCTTCATTGGCATCCGGATTGCAACCCTGGTGAATTGTGGACAGACCTTTCTACGGTTTGATTATTTTTACTCTGCACATGTTCTTAGAAAGTTAGCCTTTCACACGAGGTCAGCAGATGACAATATAAATCAACTCTTCATCAGATAAGTTACCTCCAACAACTAAGACTTTGCACTTAAAAGGATCAGAGTTATCTTGGGGCTCTGGTGGGGTGGCAGTATTTTTTCAATTAGAAAAGATGAAAAATATTCCAAAAATCACCATGCAATGAGTATTCAAAATAGATCTGTTCTTTTTAGGAGTCAAGTTGACGCCTTTTTATTTTTCCGTGTCTTTTTGTGATAACTTCCATATTAACTGATCTCCCCTAAATGAACAGGCTTTGCATTTAGAGATGTTTTTTTGACTTTTCCTACTAAAAGGATGTGAAAAAATGATTTAATCAAGACTTGAATTTTAAGGCAATGTGCTTTCTCACAAGTGCACAAATATTTAATTGGTTTGGCTTGGAAAATTTGGAAACAATAAGTATTTAGTTAGTGTGAATGGATGATAATTAGCTTCCAACCCTCTACCTTTGAAGGCTCCAAGTCATTCATGCTTGTCATGGATTGACTGGCCAACAGCTTTCTCTCAAAATCTCAACACACATTGGAACAGAGCAAGAAACTGACTGATGAAGAGTTTTTAAACCAAAAAACTCTGAAGGCAAGTTTTCATCAGACTCAATGTTTGCATGCAAAACTACATTGATAAATCAAGCCAAGAAATCCACTTGTGTTACTGTCTTGCCACTCATCTATGGATTAGTGTAACTTGCTGATCAGTATTGACATCTGATAATTAATAGGAAGGAACTATTTCTTCTGGCAAAGAGGTCAAAAGGGGAATTAACAATCTTTTCACCCAGGTGGGCAAGGTATAGATCTCATTGTCTGAAAGGGTTGAGGGAGATGGAATCTTGATTACATAAAACAGTAATTGGTCATGTCCTTGAAGAGCTGTGATTTAGAGACCAATATTGAAGGGTGTGGTTTGTTTTTTTAGTTAGGAGATGAATTTGGTTTGGATTATAGTGTTGAAGGCAGAGCTTGGTCAATCAACAGGAGTCTGAAGTAGGTGTCCTTATTACCCAGATGTTCCAGGGATGAGTGAAAATCCAAGGAGATGGTGTTTGTTGTAAATCTGTTATGCGGGTAGGCGAATGGAAGTGGTCAAAGTTGTCTTGGAAGCTGAAATTATTGTGCGCCATGACCAGCCTCTGAAAGCACTTTGTGATGGTTCTTCAAGTCTGAAGAAGGCTCACAACCCAAAATTGCACCTATCCATTCCCTCTTCAGATGCTGCCACACTGTTACTCCGAGACTTTGTGTTTTGTCAAGATTCCAGCATCTGCAGTTCCTTGTGCCTTCATGATTGTGGATGCCAGAGCCATTGTAGTAGTCATTAAAGGGCCTGTCCCCCTTTCATGACCTAATTCATGACCTTTTTTACTCATGGACATTTTTCATCAGGCTAGAAAAATGCCCCGACCTACTTTGATGCCATGAGTACCTACGACTATCATCACAACCTGCCTACAACCTACCTACGACCTCATGACGACCATGCTGCGAGTATGAGTGAAGGGCAAACTCGGCAGAGGTCGTGAAATTGGGACAGGCCCTTTAGGCTTCCTACCTTGTTTTTCTTTGGCACCGGGATGATAGTAATCTTCCCAAAGCTTGTGGGGACCTCCAATTGGAGTAGGGGGAGGCTAAAGAGGTCTGTGAATACTCCTACCAGCTGGTTTTGCAGACACATGTAGAGATGTCCATGGCCAGTTGCTTTCTGCAGGTTTGGGAACAGATTCCATATGTATACCAAGATTTGTGCTTTAAATGAGTGTGAACATTCTAAATATCGAATAACGTCTTTCAACCATGTGTGCTGGATGCTGTTAAAAACTTGAGCATTCATTCCAGGGGGAGAAATGGTTCCCATGATTAGAGAAGATAGATCTGGATAAGGAGCAAGTCATTGGAACTGTAGGCAGGATTTTTTTTAAATATTCAGTAAGTTGTGAATTTACCTTCAGCAACTGTGGGTTCTTGATCATTGAACACATTTACGGCTGAATGATAGATCTTGAGAATCCAGAATAACTGAAGGATATGAGGATCAAGTCAGAAAGTAAAATTGAAGCCAAGGATAACTCATAGTAGTTGAGGGGGATTTCCTTTCTGGAGTGTACAATATCCTTTTGTGTTGCTTCAACTTAGTTTCTCTTCCTCTCAGCATATTTTTTTCTTATGTAATTGTTTGGATAGAATTTTGGATGCATAACAGTTTTTCTATATTTGCAATTGTCTACAGGGCTAAACATCAGTGTTTATTGAGCTTCATGTGAATAGTGGGTAGAATTGAGTTTTATTTGTGCCAATGATCACAAAAATAAACTACTTTAATTTTAAATACATTTCAGACTCTAAATAGTTGAAGAGTAGAATTGTACGAGCTTTTTAGCACGATAGTCTGCAATTATTGCGCCTCTTGTCCCACTGATGATGATTCAGATTCAACATAGTTTATTGTCATATAAACAAGGGTGCAATGGAATTCCTTGCTTGCATGAGGTTTATAGCATAAACAGTATATGTGGTGAAGATAAATGCAACTGATGATACAATTAATGATAAATAAATCTGAAGAAGTGCAAAAAATGCTGAATTGCTATAACAGAATAATCACATGAGATGGAATTGAGAGTAGAGTACTTGACAGCACATTCATGATGGCTTTGTGAAAGAAGTGATTGGTTCAGGACATTCAGCAATGGGGAAGAACCTGTTCTTAAGTCTGGATATCCAGGCTTTCATGGTCTTGTATCTTCTCCCGGACAACAGCAGAGAGCAAAGCCAAGGTTGCAGACATCATTGCCACTTTGGCTATTCTCTAATGCAAAGCACCATGAAGAAGTACTGGATGGAAGGAAGTGATGTCTGTGTGGATTGAAGTCACCAGTGATGATGAACAGGTTACCAAGATTTGTCTTCTTTAGAGTTGACAACTGAGTACAATTTGTCCAGTTTCAGCTTGGTCTTGGCTTGGAGTTGTATGTAGATTGCTGAAAGTTGGAAGCGGTGAGTTAACTCAGTGGATAAAAAGGGCAGCATTTATATATGTGTAGGAAAGAACTGCAGATGCTGGCTTAAATAGAAGAAGAAGGATCTCGACCTGAAATGTCACCCTTCTCTCCAGAGATGCTGCCTGTCCCGCGGCTCAACATCACCCAAAAACTCAGACCTTCTCGTCCTGCCAACATTCTCGTAAATCTTCTCTCACAAGTTGTGTGCTCTAGACGTGTTTAATCTCTGCATACAGTTCCCTACTCCTCAGCTGACACGGGCGTTCCCTGGCCTTAAATAGCAACTCTGATAACGACCCCATGACTCGCGCCACCCCCACCAAGATGCTGCTCTCGAGAGCCGATGGTTCGTCGTGACCTTGGGCTGCTATCAGGTGCCACCACATGACCCCCCCCCAGAACCAGAGGCACTGAACAGCATAGGACGTTGCACGAGGCGGCCCGAATGCGTAGATACAATCCCCCGCCCCGGGGGCTTGCTCGGTTCGGGAGAATCTCCGGGAGGCCGGAACGGCGGATGCCCGCGACGGGGAGGTTGAGCCACATGGACTGGCTCGCTCAGGTCCAAGTGGGCCAGTTTCAAACGAGCCACAGACACAGTTTCACACCGGCCTCCCATGTCCAAATCAAATGTAGTAGGCCCGTACCACAGCACGCGAAAGGGATCTTCATACGGGCACTGCAAGGGTGACGTGGGAGTCACGGCGAAGAAAAACGTACGGGCAGCCCATCAGTGGCAGAGACACATGGGAAGGGGCCACACCATGACGCGACGTTGGGATGAGAGATTGTGCGCCGATCCTCTCCCGCAAGCGGATCAGCACCGATGAGGGGGGTTCCTGGGACACATCAGCAGCAGGGACAAACTCCCTGGGGACGGTGAGCGGAGCACCATATACCAACCCTGCGGAGGACGATGACAGATCCTCCTTGGGGGCCGTCCGAATCCCCAACAGGACCCAAGGCAACTCGTCCATCCACCCAGGGCCTGTGAGACAAGCCTTCAGGGCGGCCTGTAAACAGTGGTGGAACCGCTCCACCAACCCATTTGACTGGGGATGGTACGCCGTCGCGTGGTGGAACTGTGTCCCCAACAGGCGGGACATGGAGAACCACAGTTCAGATGTAAACTGGGCCACCGGTCGGATGTATTGTGCAGTGGAACCCCAAAGCGAGCAATCCAGGCTGCTACGAGGGCACGAGCACATGACTGGGTTGAAGTGTCCGTGAGCGGGATGCCCTCTGCTAACCGTGTAAAACGGTCGACCACCGTAAGCAGGTGTGAAACCCCTTGGGACGGAGGCAGCGGCCCCACAATGTCTACATGTATGTGATCGAACCGCCGGCGTGGCCTTGCAAAGTCTTGAATGGGCGCCCGGACGTGTCTATGCACCTTTGATATCTGGCATGGGATACACGCCCGGGCCCAGCGAGCGACCTGCTTCCGAAGACCGTGCTACATAAATCTTGCGGCCACCATAGCGACCGTGGCCCGGATGGATGGGTGGGCCAGCCCATGGATCACCTCAAACACGCGACGGCGCCAGGCCGCCGGAACGATAGGCCTCGGCTGACCCGTGGATACGTCACAGAGGATGGAACCCGAGGGACACAACGGCACGTCCTCAAGCTCCAAGCCAGAGATCGTGTTGCGGTACGCCGGCATCTCATCGTCCGCCAGCTGGGCCACCGCCAAGTTGGAGTAATCTATTCCTGATGCCGGGTTAAGCACGACTGCAATTGCCGGACGGGACAAAGCATCCGCCACGAGGTTGCATTTCCCAGCGATGTGCCGGACGTCCGTTGTATACTCCGATTTAGCTGCCAGCTGGCGCTGCTGACGGGCGGACCAAGGATCCGAAACCTTCGCAAACACAAATGTACTGGAAGTGCCGTACTGCGAGGTGTAAGGTGAGCAACTGCCGGTCGAAAGCGCTGTAGCGCTGCGCCGCAACACTCAGGTGTCGGCTAAAGAAGGCGAGAGGCCACCAATGGCCGTTAACAGACTGTTCCAAAACGCTGCCGACCGCAGAGTCTGAGGCATCCACAGTAATGGCTGTGGGGGCATCAGCCGACGGATGCATGAGCATAGTCGCCCGAGCCAAGGCCTCCTTCGCTATTTCAAACGGCGCCATGGCGACAACGGCCCACTGTATCTGCCGCTGCTTGCCTGTCAGCAACTGGAAAAGCGGCTGCAAATTGTGAAAATGTGCATTTTGTCAGGAAAGTTATCGAAGAGGCATCTTATCTAAATGGTGATAGATTTCAGAGGAATCTGACGTTGTGATGCATGATTAACTAAAGGCGACTGTGTCGGTACAGCAAGGAAAGCGAACAGTACATTGTCATTAGACACAAAGCTGGAGTAATGGTCAGGCAGCATCTCTGGAGAAAGGGAATTGGTGACATTTCAGGTTGAGACTCTTCTTTCTTGCCAAGAGAAATGAATAAGGGGAGTGCATTATAATTTCTTGACAATTGAAGGGTATGCTTCAATTATGTTGGGCATTTGTGAAATTACATCTGGACTATTGACTTGTGGAGCGATAGAGTTGTACAGCATAGAAACAGCCCATCAAATCTGTGCTGATAAGCAAGCACCAATCTATGTTAATCCTTTGCTAATTCCATTTTATTATCTCCCACATTACCATTAATTTCTTCCAGATTCTAAACACTATGAGTAATTTACAGCAGCCAACTAATCTGCAGGACTTTGTGATGTGGAAGGATGTACACAGCACCTTACAGGTGACCTCCATGATACAAAGGGGTTGTGTTCCTTGGGGAACATCCATCTGATGAAGTCCCATTTCCCATTGAATCTTACATTATAAGTGGAGATGTGTTCCCACAGAATGTTTTTCTCTCAACAGTAATGATGAGCAGCTGCTGGTTCACAGCAGGAGGTCACTTAACAGATTTGCTTTGCAAAATGACTAATGAGCTGCTAGGTGGTCAGTAACTTTGTTTGGAGACAGAAGCAACCGCAAATGCTTATCACCTTCCAGCCTTTATTTCTAATTTTTCCATCATTTTCCTTCATTTTTAAACGCAAATCATATATAGGTAAAATAATTTAATTGTATAACTCATGACAAAACCCAATGGTTATTGAAGTTAGACACAAAATGCTGGAATAACTCAGTGGAACAGGTAGCATTGCTGGAGAGAAGGAATGGTTGGCCCGTCCCCGCCTGGGGCAGTGGTCGGAGACATCCGAGGTCCACAGGCCCACGAGAGAGGGGGGGGGGGGGGGGTTGGAAGCCACATGCTCCAGCCTGGCCCGGCCCTGCCCCTACTCCCCTGGAACCCATTCCGGCGCCGGAGTGGTTTGATGGCCGCACCCCGCGCACTACCCAGCAGCCGCGGCCGGCCAACCTCCCCGGCAGGAGTGCGTGCTGGGTGCAGCAGCGGCTCAGATGGACGGGCAGCATCCACAGAGAAAAGAAATAGGTTCCTCGGGAGTAGGAGCAGAACTGGGCTGGAGCTGTTGCCAAGATCCCCGGCGCTGGCTGCGAGCCCGGAACGACTCCTCCGGACAGGGACGGGACACCCAGGGGAGGGACGGGGACGGCCCAGCAGCGGCGTCAGAGACCCGCGCCCGACCACGACCATGGACCCCGAGCATGGACCCGACCCCGACCCCACAGAGCAGCACGAAGCATAAAGCACTCACTGAAACAAAGGTCTGATAACCAAAGATAACACACAGCAGATCCGCACCCTTTAATGCTTATCTGTAGTGACCCATGACCTGGGCACGCGCAGTCGGAATACCAAACTCGCTTGTAACGGTCTGGCTGGCATATTGGACTAAATATTGAAATCTCGAACTTCAGGTAACTTGATTTCTCTGTCTATATCAGTCAGTCCATTTGGGATGTAGAAACAAGGACCTGCACAGATGCTTGTTTACAAAAAAAAGAGACTCAAAGTGACAGGTAATAGGTGAATCCAGGCAAGGCGGGGGGTGGGGGCCTTTGATCTTGTGTAATAAAATGTGTAAGACAAAAATGTGTAAGACAAAAGGATTGACGAATTGGGAATAGTGAAGCCAGGGGAAGGAATGTAGGTGGGCCGGGAGGGGGAAAATGGGTCAAGCCCAGATGGGGCACGGGAGTGAGGATCTGGAATATTGGCTCAGCTTAATTTTTTACTATTTTCTTTTTTTTAAATCAGGAAGTACAGAGTAATAAGGTCAGCAGGTTATTTGTAAGTAAGTAGATCTTAATAGTACTATTAAAACATTTTCACTCATTTTATGAACATACATGGGCAACTTTGGAGTCTGACACGTTGTCTACAAGGTATGATGCTGTGAGCATGAATATGTCTGTGGTACATTTACCAAATTTAGACTCCAGTCCCCAGATGGATGTGAGGAGGAATGGGTAGACACAAAATGCTGGAGTAACTCAGCGGGGTAGGCAGCATCTCTTGAGAGAAGGAATGGGTGACGTTTCGGGTTAAGACCCTTCTTCAGACTGAGGAGTGGTGGACTGGGTGGAGACCAAGTTTTTAATTGATTCTAAATTTCATGAATTATATTAACATTTTTATTTAATAAAGGAAGGAAGTTTGGTAAGTAAATGTGAATTGCAGATCAGATGTTACAAAGGAAATAGTAGTACTGCAGAAGGGTTGAATGACTAACTCTGTTCATTCTGAATGATTCAGTCCTTGGTTTGGTGAAAATACTTAGCTGCTGCTTCAATTTCATAATTTTTCAGAAAGCTTTAGTTATAATGCTCCTGGAGGTAGATTGTTAGTATGGTATTGCAAACATTTTGAAAGCATTTTGGCACAATTGCAAATTGATGAAACAAGTTTAAAACATCCTTACATTTTGGTGAGGAATAATTGAGTGGAATTTTTGATGTTACATGATAAATTATCAACAGTTTTGCTGTATTGCAGTTATCTGGCTTCAACAAACGAGGTAAAGATAAATTCCACGTTTACATTTTAAATTACTGAGTCTTTGCTCCAATCAAAGCCAGACCATTGGCAACAATTTATGTTTTGGGTTGACCGAGAATATATTAACGTTGCCCATTTCTGTTTGCCTTTCTGGCAAAGAATACACTGGCATCGATTCCAAACAGAAATAAACGAATCAATTCATTACTTGACATGTTACCAAAGACATCTATAAAATCTTACAGTATTTGTACAGTTGGAACTCTGCTTTTAATTACTGTGATCTTTATATAGAAAAGGAAACGCTGTCTATAATGCTGCACTTCTGCACTTCATTAGTGAGCGGCAACTAAAATAGTTATCGGATATCTATTCCATTTTGTTATATGTAAAATCCATATTCTTAAGTTTAATGTCCACATGTATTAGCTATCTAGAATTGTATTAAGGATTTTAGCTGAAAACTGAGGTTGAGGGAGGATTCTGGTGAACGGAAATTTAGAGTTGAATAGAAAGGATGAGGTCGAAAAATCAGTGATGGTCTCAGAATGTGTCAAAGAAGAGATAGAGCATGTATTCACACAAACTCTAATTATAGTCAGAGTAAACCACATGACTCGGTAGTGTTTGAATCCATGAAAATGAAGTGGGAAAAAAGCCAAGGATTACGGGTCTTAATGACTACAGGCTTGTCGCACTGACCTCTGAAATCATGAAGACCCTTGAAAGTTGTGCTAGCCTTCACACTCCTCTGTCAAGCTTCTCAAGTTTGCGGATGACACAACCCTGATTGGACTGATCCAGGATGAGGAGGAATCTGCCTACAGCCAGGAAGTGACACAGCTGGCGTCCTGGTGCCATCGCAACCAGGACCTGGTGCTCAATGCACTTAAGACAGTGGAATTGATTGTAGACTTTAGGAGAGATTCCCCCCCCCCTCTCCCCACTCACCATCAACAACACCACAGTCAAATCTGTGGAATCATTTGTGATGTATTACCATTCAAAGTGCTGAGAAGCCAACAAGGGAATAGACTATTTTAGATCTAGCGAACTATGAGCTAATGTGACCAGCCCAAGATGCCAACATGAGAGGAAGAAGCTGGCGGTGTGCATTCTTAAACTCCTATACATCTGCCAGACAGAAGCAGGGAGAAAGAATGAATGTGCTGGGACAAGGCTTTGACTTTATTGGCTGTTTTTCTGATTCATTCATTCATTCTCACCATTCGGTGGCCGGTGTTTGGGGCAACTGGTGATGATCTGCTCCACTGTCTGTGTTGGGTCCCCACACTCGCAGGATGCGCTGTCCACGAGGCCCCACCTCTTCATCGCTACTCCAAAGCGTCCGATGCCTGTCCTCAAGCGGTTGAGGGTTGTCCACTGCTTTCGGGGCAGGTCCTGGCCAGGGATGTCCATGAGGTCATCAATGTAATGGCGTAGCCTAGACGGTTCCGCTGACTTCCACTGGTCTCTCCATCTCGTCTTGACCCAGGTGGCCTTAGAAGCGTCAGCTGGTGTTATGCAGAGCAGCTCTTGGGCTTGCGTGGCAAAGGGTTGCTGTGACTTGAGGTCACTGGCCTGCGCCTTTTCAGAGAGCGCCAGCATGGCTGCTTCTCGTCTGATGTTGGCTGGGGCGATGCCAGCGAGGATGGGCAGTTGGTTTACTGGGGTGGCTCGTAGGCATCCGGAGCCATTCCGCAGGGCACTGTTGAGGGCAGCATCCAGCTTCTTGGCGTGAGGGTTACGGCACTAGACCGGGGCACAATACTCGGCGGCTGAGAACACCAGGGCCACTGTGGACATGCACATTGTCTACGTCGTGGCTCCCCATGTGGTGCCGGCTAGGCAGCGTATCAGTGCGGCGCGGGCCTTGGCACCTTCCAGGTGTTGTTTGAACGACAAAGTCTTTACAGCCATTGAATCTGCACCTGCTTGCATCTTAATGCTATCCCCCCCCATCTCCATTTTTTCCCATATATCCAATTTCCCACAGAAAATGGTGGAAACCTTCAAAGTCTGGCTTCATCTGTGGAGAAAGAAACTGAGTTGACATTAAGAAATATGGAACTCTTCAGCTCTCTTGAACCCTCGGCAGGAAGACTTCCCGGAAGGAATTACCATAATGGGCCTGTCCCACTTAGGCAACTTTTTAGGCAACTGCAGGAGAGTATGCAGTCGCCACATGTTCGGAGGTGGATGCCTGGAAGTCGCCTTCAATGTCATGAGGAGTTCCTGCATTCTGGGAACTAGTCGCGGCCTCAATATGGTCGACGCTAATTTTTCAACAGAATGAAGACGCCATAGAGAGTAGCGAAAATTCAGTGCTGTAGGTGGGTCGCATGGAGGTCCTAGTGGGTTGCCAGGAGGTCGAAGGTTATCTTAGGTTCTTGTATGTTGTAGCTGGTGCTGACCAGTGAATTTTATTGGCTCATTGTGGAAAAAAACGCAAGCAGTAGTTTTCAGAACCAAGAATAACTGACCGAATGTCCGCCGAACTTCACAGCCGTGTATCTCTAGTTTCTTAAAAGTTGTCTGCCTTGTAAAAAGGTGTCTCCACTCCTTCCCACTCCTTCTCTCCCCCCTCCCCCCTTTAAAGGACTTACCGTACACTGTGCTTTAGTCGTCTTAATTATAGCGCCAACCTTCCTGTTCATCGCGGTGTCTCTGTATCACCTTGGCTTTGCACCGTGTGAATTTAAGACAGAGCTCCCCCCGCTTGCCCTGGCCCCTGCGTGCGGTGTGTGTGTGCGTGTGTGTGTATGTGTTCCACTGACAGTCGCCGTTCCAGTTGCTGGTTTTTCAGACGCCTAAACAAATCACCTAAGTGGGAAAGGCCCACAAGAATAGGCACCTACATTGTAGATAGGAAATGTATATTTCTGTATTTAATCTCTACCCCATTGATGGCCTTTGCTTGACCAGAAGCTAGTCGCTGGAATTCCACCTCTGAAGCACCATCATCCTTCCCTCACACTATTCATCATCACTGCATAAAGGACATTATTTTTTCAACAGTAGCATTCAGGAAATGTCGAGCTACTTTACCGCCTCTGGAATACTCAACATATCATTGAAATATGTACATCAAGTACATTAGGGCAGCGTGAGACCGGGGTGTGATCCTAACTGCGGTGCTGCCTGTACGGAGTTTGTACCTTCTCCTCGTGACCTGCATGGGTTTTCTCCGAGATTTTCGGTTTCCTCCCACACTCCAAAGAAGTACAGCTTTGTAGGTTAATTGGCTTGGTATAAATGTAAATTGTCGCTGGTGTGTTTAGGATAATGTTAATCGCTTGTCGGCATGGATTCGATGGGCTGAGGGGTCTGTTTCCGCGCTGTCTCTAAACTAAACTAAACCATTTTGCACACAGCAAGATTCCACAATGTAGCAATTATGCAGCAACTACAATTATGCAGCAACAGACCCTTCAGCCCACCAAGTCAAAACACTAAGGGGCAGAAAACGCTAGTGGGAGTTGTGTACAGGCCACCTAACAGTTGGGTTGGGGATGGCATCAAACAGGAAATTAGAAATGCGTGCAACAAAAGTAAAACAGTTATAATGGGTGACTTCAATCTACATATAGATTGGGTGAATCAAATTGGCAAGGGTGCTGAGGAAGAGGATTTCTTGGAATGTATAAACCAACATGTAGAGGAACCAACGAGAGAGCAGGCTATTCTAGACTGGGTATTGAGTAATGAGGAAGGGTTAGTTCGCAGTCTTGTTGTGCGTGGCCCCTTGGGCAAGAGTGACCATAATATGGTTGAGTTCTTCATTAGGATGGAGAGTGACATCGTTAATTCAGAAACAAGGGTCCTGAACTTAAAGAAAGGTAACTTTGAGGGTATGAGACGTGAATTGGCCAAGATAGACTGGCGATTGATTCTTAATGGGTTGACGGTGGATATGCAATGGAAGGCATTTAAAGACTGCATGGATGAACTACAACAATTGTTCATCCCAGTTTGGCAAAAAAATAAATCAGGGAAGGAAGTGCATCTGTGGATAACAAGGGAAATCAGGGATAGTATCAAAACAAAAGATGAAGCGTACAAATTAGCCCGAAAAAGCAGCCTACCAGAGGACTGGGAGAAGTTCAGAGACCAGCAGAGGAGGACAAAGGGCTTAATTAGGAAAGGGAAAATAGATTATGAAAGAAAACTGGCAGGGAACATAAAAACTGACTGCAAAAGCTTTTATAGATATGTGAAGAGAAAAAGATTAGTTAAAACAAATTTAGGTCCCTTGCAGTCAGAAACGGGTGAATTGATCATGGGGAACAAGGACATGGCAGACCAATTGAATAACTACTTTGGTTCTGTCTTCACTAAGGAAGACATAAATAATCTGCCGGAAATAGCAGGGGACCAGAGGTCAAATGAGATGGAGGAACTGAGTGAAATCCAGGTTAGCCGGGAAGTGGTGTTAGGTAAATTGGATGGATTAAAGGCCGATAAATCCCCAGGGCCAGATAGGCTGCATCCCAGAGTACTTAAGGAAGTAGCCCCAGAAATAGTGGATGTATTAGTGATAATTTTTCAAAACTCTTTAGATTCTGCAGTAGTTCCTGAGGATTGGAGGGTAGCTAATGTAACACCACTTTTTAAAAAGGGAGGGAGAGAGAAAACGGGGAATTACAGACCAGTCTAATGTTTGGTACAGGTGCACAACCTTTTATCTGGTGTTCCGGAAACCGAAAAATTCCGAAAACCGGCCATTTTTTCCAGATGTCGTCTGCGCACCAAAGCTCGCGTTTGGCGCCAAACTTGACCCGAAACGACCCACGTTCAACCCAGGTCTGTACTACTGTAGCGGCTGCCTCCTCCCCGGAGACCGGGAGACGTTTAAACATCTGTAAATCATTGCTTAAATGTTAGTCAGTTAGTTTGGAGGGCTTTTATGTGAAGGGGGGGGTGAAGGGGTAAACTTTAATTCTTAGTCCCCTACCTGGTCGGAGAGGCGGGGAGCGGTCAATGCCTTACCGGGTCGCCATGCAGTAAGCACCGCAGCGCTGTGGCCGGTGGGGCTGCGGGCGGCGCCGGTTGTAGCTCCGACCCCGGCAACTCTACCCCTGGCTGCGAGGCACTCCAAATCCAGCGCGGCCCGCGGCCGGACGCCCCAGCTCCGCGAATGTCGGGAGTCGGCGGCGTCGCAGCGCTGGGATACCAGCGGGGAGCGGGCAATGCCTTACCGGGTCGCCGTGCGGCAAGCTCCGGAGCGCTGTGGCCGCCGACTCCCAACATTCGCGGAGCATCGCTGGATTTGGAGCCACGCAGCCAGGGGTAGAGTTCCCGGGGTTGGAGCTCCAACCGGCGCCGCCCACGGCCGGACGGAGCTCCCAGCTCCGCGAGGTTGGGAGTCGCCGACCAGGTAGGGGACTAAGAATTAAAGTTTCCCCCTTCACCCCTACTCCACCACCACCACATAAAATCCCTCCAAACTAACTGACTAACATTTATGCAATCATTCTCCCGGTCTCCGGGGAGGAGGCAGCTGCTCCAGACTTTTCAAGCCGCCCGCGCTACCTACCTAATCTACGCGAAAAATCTTCCATTCGGAAATCCGAAAATGTCCGAAATCCGACAAGTGTCTAGTCCCAAGGCTTTCGGATAAAAGGTTGTGCACCTGTAGTGGGGAAACTGCTAGAATCAGTTATTAAAGATGGGATAGCAGCACATTTGGAAAGTGGTGAAATCAATGGACAAAGTCAGCATGGATTTATGAAGGGTAAATCATGTCTGACGAATCTTATAGAATTTTTCGAGGATGTAACTAGTAGAGTGGATAAGGGAGAACCAGTGGATGTGTTATATCTGGACTTTCAGAAGGCTTTCGACAAGGTCCCACATAAGAGATTAGTATACAAACTTAAAGCACACGGTATTGGGGGTTCAGTATTGATGTGGATAGAGAACTGGCTGGCAGACAGGAAGCAAAGCGTAGGAGTAAACGGGACCTTTTCAGAATGGCAGGCAGTGACTAGTGGGGTACCGCAAAGCTCAGTTCTGGGACCCCAGCTATTTACGATATATATTAATGATTTGGACGAGGGAATTGAATGCAACATCTCCAAGTTTGTGGATGACACGAAGCTGGGGGGCAGTGTTAGCTGTGAGGAGGATGCTAGGAGGCTGCAAGGTGACTTGGATAGGCTGGGTGAGTGTGCAAATGCATGGCAGATGCAGCATAATGTGGATAAATGTGAGGTTATCCACTTTGGTGGCAAAAACAGGAAAGTAGATTATTATCTGAATGGTGGCAGATTAAGAAAGGGGGAGATGCAACGAGACCTGGGTGTCATGGTACACCAGTCATTAAAAGTAGGCATGCAGGTGCAGCAGGCAGTGAAGAAGGCGAATGGTATGTTAGCATTCATAGCAAAAGGATTTGAGTATAGGAGCAGGGAGGTTCTACTGCAGTTGTACAGGGTCTTGGTGAGACCACACCTGGAGTATTGCGTACAGTTTTGGTCTCCTAATCTGAGGAAAGACATTCTTGCCATAGAGGGAGTACAGAGAAGGTTCACCAGACTGTTTCCTGGGATGTCAGGACTTTCATATGAGGAAAGACTGGATAGACTCGGTTTGTACTCGCTAGAATTTAGAAGATTGAGGGGGGATCTTATAGAAACTTACAAAATTCTTAAGAGGTTGGACAGGCTAGATGCAGGAAGATTGTTCCCGATGTTGGGGAAGTCCAGAACAAGGGGGTCACAGTTTAAGGGTAAGGGGGAAATCTTTTAGGACCGAGTTGAGGAAAAACTTTTTCACACAGAGAGTGGTGAATCTCTGGAATTCTCTCCCGCAGAAGGTAGTTGAGGCCAGCTCATTGGCTATATTTAAGAGGGAGTTAGATGTGGCCCTTGTGGCTAAAGGGATCAGGGGGTATGGAGTGAAGGCAGGTACAGGATACTGAGTTGGATGATCAGCCATGATCATATTGAATGGCGGTGCAGGCTCGAAGGGCCGAATGGCCTACTCCTGCACCTATTTTCTATGTTTCTATGTTTTCTAAGTCTGTGCTGACCAGTGATCACCCTATCACACTAGGGACAATTTACAGGCACCAAGTAAACCTACAAACCTGCACGTCTTTGGAAAGTGGGTGGAAACCGGAGCACCCAGAGAAAACCCACACCGTCACAGGGAGAGCATACAAACACGTGCAGTAGTCAGGATCGAACCCAGGCATCTGGCACTGTAAGGCCATAACTCTACCGCTGCACACTTTATATTTGTCCCTAAGTGATGGCCATAACAGCAGGAGAATTTACCTGCTCATCAAATTGTGCTACGAAATCCTGAATATTCATTGGTAGAGTACATGTAATTTGAGTTGAATTATTACCCAAAAGAGATAAGTATAATGTCAGTAAGCTTTCAGTTCAAGAAATGATGGTGTCTCGTATTTTTTCCTCGTTTTCTCATTATGGGGAAGTGAATATTTCTGCAGAAGTTGCCATCACATTATTATGCAGTTACAAAGTGCAGCAATGCCAATAAATTATCTACCTCCAGGGAGAAGTTGTAAGGAAACTCAATTGGATTCTTTTTCATGAGGGTACAAGAAACATTTGAAGCAATGCCCCTCCATTTGGTGGATTCACCTGGTTTGAACAAGCTGCTACCGTAACCTTAATAACCTGCAGCTTTGCAAGACAATAAAATAAGCTACAGAATGGTTGCAATATGTACTTTGATGGAAGCAGCTTGGCAGTGA